>NC_141763.1:94062848-94367348 GCF_982258835.1 Parasteatoda tepidariorum | reverse complement strand
GAAGTAACGAGGCGGTTTCTATTTAGATAATGAAATTTTATTAAAGTTCTTTGCAACAGAATAAACGTATTGCTGTTTTATATTAACTGTGTCCTTTCGGAATCCATTCTTTACATAGTTGTTCATTTACTTTAGACAACACGCGAAAAATTATACTTTTTCCTTTTGTTTTTGTATCAGAATTTTTGCAAGTTGCAATCGCGCAAACTGGCATTTCGATAATAGTTTTAAATTCTTGTAAATTCACTGCAAAAACTGATGAAAGTCATTATAGAAAATAACAAATGTCTTAGAATATCTCGCAAAAAGAAATGATCCAATATTAGTTAGAGCTAGTAAGGCCAAACGCTCCGTTCTTGAAGTAAAAGTGCGAGCTTTGCGCCAAAGTGACGTCACTAGAGTGACGTCGGAGGATCGGCGCGGCGAGAGATACTTCAAAAGAGTGAACCAGCCCTTCTATTCTCTTTAGCCCTGCCACCAACCAAGCTGTCCCGGCCAGTAACTGATATAATCTCAAATATCCAAGAAAAATTTCGAACCGATATTATTTTTTAGATAAGGTATATCGAAAAAGGTCAGTTTAAACCTTATTGATATCTGTCCTATCGACTCCCCAAGTCTAAGAACGTTATGCCTCACAGAACTTTGATACTGATGCGACCGAAATAGTTTTGAAGGCTGGATCACTTCAAATTTGAAGTTTCAACGCTTGTCGTAAACAGAAATTGTGGGTTTTTTGCCCAATGCTATAAATAAATCCAAAAAGTTTACTCCAATCTCATCTTATTAGTTTTAACAAGATTTAAACAGTCTAGATAAATTGAATGAGGGGATAAATTCAATTGTTGAATTTATAACATTCATGGCATTAATTTGTAACATTCATAAATAATCATTATTAATGCAGTTGTTATATGGGCAAAATATTAGTGTGTTTAAAGTGTTAAAATTTATCGATACAAAACTTAATGCGGGTACCTTAATATGGCTTAATATAGTTGACATAGCTGAAAATAGTTCGAATGGCAAGGTAGTTAGCTGAATCAAAGGTGCTAATACAAGTAATATTATTAAAGTTTTAAGTTTATTTGAACCACCCAATTCCGGGGATAGTGTTCCATTTTCGTTAAAAAATTTTTGAGTGCTCCCCACACCATTGTATTAATGTATTTTGCTTTGGCTATATTGATACAATGTTCTTTTTACGGATATAATCGTGTGAGATGATGAAGAAATTATGTCTTTTCATTATTTTGTTTTCCGGTTTTTTAATATATCTTTTAAATAAATAAAGTTTTTTATTTATTTTAATATTTTAAAAATATTTTATTTTAATAATTTTTTTTCTTCTCTTTTCATTAATCTTTATTTTTCATGTTTTTTTCTATATATTGTTAACTTATTTTATGAGTTCCATATATTTTTAGAAATTTATATTTTTATTTATATTCAAATATTATATATATTAGAAATTTATATTTATATTTAAATATTTTTAGAATATTTTGAAAAAATGAATCTATCTTTCCGTTGTGAAATTTTCAGATTTTTAATTAATTAGTTTTTTTTAAATATATTTGTGAAACCTATATAATCGGTGTTTGTTTGCCTTTACACTTTTTAGTTGTATACTTAGTAATTAGTGAGCCTCTAAATTTATTTTCTTTCTTTCTTTAAATTTTTTTTACAAAATTGGTGGTCGTCTGGGAAACTGAAAGGATTGGGAACCACTGTTCAGTACTATCATTTATTTAATTAGCAACAAATCAATTTAATGACATAAATTAATCAACTCCTTTCAATCTTATAATTATCCCGACCCCTTATCTCAACAGAAATCTAATGAGAGCACTTTTTTTCAGAGAGGATGGACTACCACATGATGATTGCAATTATTGCGCAAAATAGAAAGCAAAAAGAATTGCGTGCATGTAACTCATTGGTCGGGCGTGCCTCCCGTTCACCTATGTGTACAAGGGGGGGAGAGGAAGATTACCAAGGGAAATTTACGACCGTCCTTTTTGTACAATTCTGTCGCACCCAAAAAATATGATTGTTGACAAAACACAGGAGATAATGTGGCTCCCTTGCACGCAACATGTTGTTCTATTTGCTGCCGCCATGTGATGATGGAAACAAAGAGCTGGTCAGCGATAGGGAATAGATTTTTATAATGGAGAGTAAGGTGAAAGCGCGTAAATGAAGAATTGATATAAAAATTATTCATATCATCAACACGTTCAATGAAAATGCTTTTAATTAAAAATGTTAATAGTAATAAGTTTTATCAGAGGGATTTGCAGAAACTAGGATAGAACTATCCAGTAAAAGACTGTACAAAACCTTAAATGAAAACCTCCAAATTTAAGAAAGGTCCTTTCAAGACAAATTTTTTTTTATAAAACTGCGGCTTAGGTAAAGAATATTTTCATACAAGCTGTGGTTTTGATAAAAAATTTTTAATTTTTAATAAAGCTGAAGGTTTTTTGCGTATAATTTACTTTCACAAAATGTACAACTTTGCAAAAAAATTTTAATGATTATAAATGCTGCAGTTTATTAAGCCTTTCTCTTCCTGAACCTAAGCTGCAGATTTTATTAAGATGTTTTTTGCTTTTAAGAAAGCTTGAACAAATGCTCTTAAAGATTTGTAAAGTTTTCCTTAGCAGACTCTTTTACCTTTAAAATTGCTGCGGTCTGTAAAGTAGTCAATATCAGTAAAACTAGTTTATCAATATCAGAAAAACTAGAGGTATTTTTTGACACTTTTTTCGAATACCTCTTCACTACATAGTTTATTAAAGCAATTTACACGCTGGAAAAGTTGCGGTCTTAGTTGTAGTAAATTTTCCCAAAAAATATAAGTATTTTTTTAAAATAACATTTCTTCTTTTTTTTGTTTTTGAAATCCGAGAATTATGATATTGGGGCAAAAACCAATTTAGTCTGTAGTTTAAGATATTTGGGTATTACGTGATGGGTAATACGTTCTTGTTGATACCTTCTTCATGTTAATAAGAAGAGTCGTCGACTATTACGACAAATATTCTAAAAATATATATTAACACAGTTTTCGAACTGCTTTCGCCAAGGAAAATAAGCCTCAGTTCTTAAGTGCCTTAGACTTGAAGCAAAGCAATAATTTTAAACTATACACGCTATCTTTCTTTGACGAATTACCTGGAGTTTGAAACGGACAAATGACTTAATTATTTTAAAAGCTGTTAAACTTTTAAAAAACCGCCAATTTGGTGACATAAACAAAAATTATCAAAATCAATGCTTTTTTTAAAATTTTTTTGTAAATTATTATGAGCGTGGATAATGCAGCAATGGAATAAGTTATTAATAATGAAAATTAGACCAGAAACACTTTTCATTTTCTTTAAATTATGACTTTTCCCTCTCTTGACGTTTTGCTCTATTTTCAGAGTAAACCAAAAGAGCGCTGATTAAAGATAGGCTAAACTTGATCTAACTATTATGAATTAACTGTTGCAAATTGATAAAGTTACGAAAATAGAATATTATTTGTAAAAAAAGCATAATTTCATGCAACGACTGAGCTTTCGAAATTACAGCTGTCAGTCGGAACAACCAGAACGTTTAATTGTTTTGTTCTTTACCATATTTATTGGCAAAAAGACATATTCTCGCTAAACATTCTTCTCATCAGGACCAGAAATTTCGAAGTTTTTATTGCAATTTTTTAAAGATTTGGGAACGGGATTGTAATACTTTTACTAACTGTTAACTAAATTAAAAAAAAAAAGACATCACACATATTTACGAGCTTTTTTCTTTACATTAAAAAGAGTTAAGGGTCCCAAATTACTTTAAGAAGCTAGTAATAAAATAAAGAACAGAGAATCATTAATGAAATCAATGTAAGCGTAAGAAAGTGATATTTATTTTCTTCATCAATTAGGAAAAGATTTTCTTGCTCTAATTAGCTGCTCAGAATTTATGAAGGCTTAACGAAGGCGAACGAGTTCCTAAGAAACGAAATCACTTTCACCTGAAAATGACAGGAATTTTTCACTCCAACTAAACCCCTTCAGTTCAATCAGAAGGAAGGTTTTTCCAATCTTCCTGAAATCCCCCTAACGCACCGAAGTCTTAAGTGCAACGATAATTAATCACGCGGGAAAGACAAGTCGACGTCCGCAGCGCCACCTCGCAAAGATGGGTCATAATTTTGAAATCGTTTGCTTAATGGAAGAGTTCTTGGCTGGTGGCTTTAATAACCTTCTGAATCTTTGATGGACTCATAATAGCTACCACTTGTTTTTAGCAGAACAAATCTCGAAGAAATTTTTTTTTTGTTTTCTTAAAAACTAGACACTTTAGATATAAGTTTTAATACCGTGATATTTCTTTCGCTAATGCTTTCCGATTTTGAACGTCAAATTTTCTAGCCAAAGAGAAAGCGTTTAGATATAAAGTTTGCAGAATGTTCAGAGCAGAGTGAATAATTGTAGATATTATCTCCTGCCTTTCTCCGAAGTGTAGTTGAAAATTAAATAATACGAACGAGTATTCTTTGATAATCAATCAAAGAATGCTTCGAATAGTTTTTGTTTTATCAAAACTTTTTTTTACATATTCCGTTAATAAACGCTATTTGAGTAAGTAGTTAAAATAGAGATTTTGATGAAGAACGACTCATGATAAAAAAAAGAATGTTACGAAGAATAAAATATTCTATGAATATTCTGAACTATTCCTCAAAGTTCAAATGAAGTAAGAAAATACTCTATCATCATAATTTCAGAAAAAACTCTTATTAGAAATCCCGAAAAGTGAGTATATAATAAAAGAAAGCGTCCTAAAGAATATAATATTTTATGAATGTTCTGAACGATTCCACAAAGTTCAAATGAAAGTACTCTATCTTTATAATTTCACAAAGAACTCTTTTAAGAAATGCTGAAAAGTGAATATATAAAAGAATGTCATAAAGAATAAAATATTTTATGAATGTTCCGAACTATTCCACAAAGTTCAGATAAAAATACTTTATCATTATAATTTCAAAAAGAACTCTTATTAAAAATGCGGAAAAGTGAGTATATAATAAAAAAAAGAATGTCAGAATAAATATTTTATGAATATTCCGAACTATTCCACAAAGTTCAAATAAAAATACTTTATCATTATAATTTCAAAAAGAACTCTTATTAAAAATGCGGAAAAGTGAGTATATAATAATAAAAATAGAATGTCCTGAAGAATAAATATTTTATGAATGTTCTGAACTATTCCACAAAGTTCAAATAAAAATACTTTATCATTATAATTTCAAAAAGAACTCTTATTAAAAATGCGGAAAAGTGAGTATATAATAATAAAAATAGAATGTCCTGAAGAATAAATATTTTATGAATGTTCTGAACTATTCCACAAAGTTCAAATGAAAATACTTTATCATTATAATTTCACAAAGAACTCTTATTAAAAATGCGGAAAAGTGAGTATATAATAAAAAAAAAGAATGTCATAAAGAATGAAATATTTTATGAATGTTCCGAACTATTCCACAAAGAGTTCAAATGAAGTAAGAAAATACTTTATCATTATAATTTCACAAAGAACTCTTATTAAAAATGCGGAAAAGTAAGTATGTAATAAAAAAAATGTCATAAAGAATAAAACATTTTATGAATGCTCCGAACTATTCCACAAAGTTCAAATGAAAATACTTTATCATTATAATTTCACAAAGAACTCTTATTAAAAATGCGGAAAAGTGAGTATATAATAAAAAAAAAGAATGTCATAAAGAATGAAATATTTTATGAATGTTCCGAACTATTCCACAAAGAGTTCAAATGAAGTAAGAAAATACTTTATCATTATAATTTCACAAAGAACTCTTATTAAAAATGCGGAAAAGTAAGTATGTAATAAAAAAAATGTCATAAAGAATAAAACATTTTATGAATGCTCCGAACTATTCCACAAAGTTCAAATGAAAATACTTTATCATTATAATTTCACAAAGAACTCTTATTAAAAATGCGGAAAAGTGAGTATATAATAAAAAAAAAGAATGTCATAAAGAATGAAATATTTTATGAATGTTCCGAACTATTCCACAAAGAGTTCAAATGAAGTAAGAAAATACTTTATCATTATAATTTCACAAAGAACTCTTATTAAAAATGCGGAAAAGTAAGTATGTAATAAAAAAAATGTCATAAAGAATAAAACATTTTATGAATGCTCCGAACTATTCCACAAAGTTCAAATGAAAATACTTTATCATTATAATTTCACAAAGAACTCTTATTAAAAATGCGGAAAAGTGAGTATATAATAAAAAAAAAGAATGTCATAAAGAATGAAATATTTTATGAATGTTCCGAACTATTCCACAAAGAGTTCAAATGAAGTAAGAAAATACTTTATCATTATAATTTCACTAAGAACTCTTATTAAAAATGCTGAAAAGTGAGTATATAATAAAAAAAATGTCACAAAGAATAAAATATTTTATGAACTAGTCCTCAGTGTTCAAGTGAAGTAAGAAAAGTATTGAAGAGAATTGATTAAGGATTGAAGTGATTGTACCTAACTATGTGATTTAAATTCGATTTAATTGGATACCTGTAAGTAAATATCGAATCAGGTTGGCTTCTGAAATGACAAATACCACGATTTACCTACGATGACGTCACTTGATGGAATCCAATTAGCTTTTATCTAACTACCGTTACCAGATGAGAAAAGAGTAATGGAAAAATCAGAACTGGCAGATAACAAATTATAAATTATAATCGTTATTAGAATTATGTAATTAGGCTGGTGTGAGGTGAGAACAGGGGTTAGAACCCTTAATATTTTAAAAAGAGTCACACCATTCATACAAAGCTAGAGTAAAATATATTAGTATCCAGTGACCGAACAAGGTGTTCTTAAAGTTCGACGATTTGGTGGGTGCCATAGTAATAAAATAAAAGAGTCAATTTCTTTACAAAACCAGTAAGGCCCTAAATGAATTTCAATCTCAGTCGAATTTAAAGTACCGTCCTTAAATAGATTTCATTAAATAAAAGTAACTTTCTGAGTCAGGCAATTTTATTTTTATGAGTACTTTAAACTTTGAGAGCGTGTTTGGAATCTACCCATGAAAGAATAGAATCGCCAAGTAGAAAAACTGATTATCTTTCAACGAAGCAGTGTCCACCTCAAATAGTGGTCGAAATGGCGATGCTTTAGTGTCCCATAAAACTTGAGTCCTTCATCTAAAACAGTTGTAGGAAGCGTTGAAGGTAAAACCGCAGGGGATATCAACATTTAGGGTTGGAAGTTTGGCTGTGGGAAGTATTCTTGAAATGTCGCCAACTGCAAGAGTTCTTTAGTTTTTACAGAAGAGAGTTACGATTTAGAAAATTACACAGTCTAACCATGCTAACTGGTTATAGTGAACCCGGGTTATAGTGAACTTGGGTTATAGAGAACACGTGGAAGTTTTATGTGGTCTCGCGTCCAAACTGTTATTTAACTAATGTCCGTTTTATCCATTTGTAGTGAACATCTAAGAAATTGGTAGTTCATTTATAGTTCAAACTACATTTTGCGGACAACATTTTTCAACTTACATTCAAATGACAATTCGAAAGGATAGGTTCAAAAAAACGTTATAGTGACTTTTAATTAAAAATAAAATTGTAAACACTATAAAGGAGTGTTTAAAATGAGTCATTTTGTTGAAATGAATAAAGCGAATAATATTAAAAACTGCACAGAAATTCAAGTTTTTATCTTGCTTCAAAATAATGGAAATGAAATAGATAATTAACTAAAAATGTTCCACGTGGCAGGAAAATCAATTAGTTAAACGTTCATATTTTTAAATATTGACATTTAACTCTTCTACGCAGAATTTTTATAAAACGTATTTTTCACACTTTTTTCAGTATTTTGTATAAGCAAAGTTTTGTTTTAAAATATTTTTGAAGATTAAAAGTAGCAGTACGTTAAGAGTACAAATTGCTAGCTATAATTATATCAATGTTTACCGAAATGACCCTTTGTGGCTGGAACTTTTGATTGTTTTTCAAATAAAAAATAATATCGTTTGCATTTATTCATTATGTTGCTTATAGCTTACTGTGTTATCATATAAACATATTTTCACTCGCTGTTATTGTGAGTTAATGGTTATGGCAATGAGAAAAATGTTTAGCTAGCGTTCTAAACGCTATCATTATTTTGAGGAATAAAAAATCTGCTTTTAAAAATGTTGTTAATTTATTTAAATACAAATAAGCGGAAAAATAAATTCTAAAATTATTATTGTGAGCGTCTATGTCAATAGACCGGGGAGGAGACCATATCAAGAGTTGGTGAATTGGTTCCAGAAAATTGCTTAGTTCTAAAAATAAGTGCCATAACAGAAGATCAAGAAATGATCAAGATCAAGAAATGAGAAGATCAAGAAATGAGAAGATCAAGAAATTCTGACTAACCTCTCACAAAAATCATTTCAATACTGAATCATAACATAGGTACTTCGAACCTTAATACGGGGCAAATTTATTGCGACTTTAATAAGGTTGAAGTGTTGTAGAATAATATTACAGGGTGTTTAAAAGCATGTTTGCGTCCGAGTTGAATCATGCAAGTTGCAGATTGTTTGCAAGTTCAACTCGACAACACATTAAAAATGCAGCAAACCTAAACGATTTTGTGATCCTACATACTCCAAAATTTCTAGCAGTATATAGAATAAATATAGATGTCAATTTTATTTAAAATTGGATATTAAAGTCATTACTATACAAAATAATACCCATAACAAACATACAGGGTGTTTTGTGAAGACTTCTCTTAATGAGCATATTTAGAATCCATCTCAAAAATGAAAACAAAAAAGTACACACTTTGGGGTAGCAAATTAATTTCTAAGCTATGATAAAATAAAAGCAAAAATTCTATCAAAATTTGACGAATCGCAGTAGAGGATAAGGCTCACGTGATAAACAATTAGACTGGTTTGATTGGTGAGTTTAAAAACGAAACAGGGGTGAGTTTAAAAACGATTATTACCTTCCCGCCATCACATTTCAACCTCCAATCAAACCTGTTTTTATGTTCTATTACACTTCTCTACTGTGATTTGTGGGATTTTGAAAGTATTTTTTTCCTCGGTTAATTATTAATTTGCTACACCTGATGTGTATACTTTTTCACTGTGGATACCGAATCCAAAAATCTTCATTAATAGTGTTTTTGTTTGTGATATAGAGTAAATGACCTCGACCGTTGTTTCTGTTGCTGTTGTTTTATGCCACTTAATGTTTGTTAATTCTGACAAGCCTATTTTAAGGCAGAGGGGTGATCTTATTCATGTTTTCCAGTAGCGTCATCCGCGGACAAGAGTTAGATTTCTGCCACACACATACGTCACAGCTCGTTTTACAGAGAGGACTAGTTCGCACACCATCCATCCGCAGATCGAAATTTCGAACTGAAATAGAGCACGATCAATCTCAGATCCTGTACTTCCAGAAATATTAGTTTGTTAAAAAAATTTGGGGGACTTTGTGACTTAGACAGACTTAGCATGTATAAGTCATTATTTTGTACACGAGGAGCGTTCTGCCGGGGCGAATAAAGAACACGACCTCTTGGATATGGGCCCAACGCCCTATCTAGGCTATCTGGGCCCTAAGGCTATCTTGGGCTCTAAAGAGTTATTACGGTGTCCACTAAGCAAGTGGAACATTCTTACTAATAAACTTTTGAAAGAAACACATTATTTTCAGAATAAATTAATTTATTATAATTCGGGATCACTTCCAAAATAATAATCATCATCATATCGAGTTCACTATAGCATAACTTGATCATATTAACAATGTAACAATTGTATGTAACAATTGAACTAATTATGGAATACAGGTATACTAAGCGGAATTTCAAATACCACATTAGATACGTTGGTGATAATGAATATAAACTACGAAATTTTAAGAAAAAATATTTTAAAGAATAAATGAGAATAAAATATCTGATATTTTTCGTTCATCTTGAACTTTCTTTGCTTTTTTTGTAGAATAAAACCATACAAAAAATACAGAGCACCTCCCCCACCCCCACAAAAAAAAAGCGGATCATTCTGAAGGGGTGACCTAATTAATAAGTGTTGACGATATTTTAAGTTACGAAATCAGACTCAAAAACCAAGTTTCTCTGAATAAACATACCTTTTCTTCTACGAAATCGGATTTCTGATCATAGGGGGCAGTCGCAATCTGGGAAATATGATCTCCATAATTTGATCAAGAGTGCGAAATGAAATTTGGACCCCTTCATGTTAATTTTATTTTTAGGGTATTTCGACATGTCTTGAGAACTTTTTAAGCGAATTGAAAACTCTTTACACACAATCATAAAATTCGTTCGTAAGCTACCATGAAAAAAAAAATTTCTTTTGAGTAAATATTACTATTTTTTCTTATTTTATTTAGTAGTAGCCGAAAAAATTTTGAGTTGTTAGGTACAGAATTTTCTTTTAAATGATTTTAATGTATCTAAGTTTGCTTGGCAAAATACAAAATTTGAGCTAAATCGGTTGAATAGCTCCTGAGAAATAAAATTTTAAAAAAGTCGTATATTTAAAATTCGATCTTACAGGAAAAACCGATTTCGCTCAAATTTTGCATTTTGCCATGTCAATTTAAATACTTTAAAATTATTTAAAAATACTTTAAAATTATTTATATACCTTACAATTCGAAAGTTTTAAGTCTGTCATTAAATAAAGCAATTAAAAATAGTTAATATTTACAGAAATTTATTTTTTGCATGGGATTATCTTTTGATAAATGAATTTTACAATTGCGTGCAAATATTTTTCAATTCGCTTAAAAAGTTCTCTAGGTATGGCAAAATACGCAAAAAATAAAATTAGAATTAGGGGGTCCGTTGCTCTCCAGAGCTACGGGGATCATATTTTTCAGATTGCTGCCTACCCCCCATAATTTGGGAGTCAGAAATTCGCATCCGTCGAAGAAAGGTATGCATATTCAGAAAAAGTACGTTTTTGCGTCTGACTTCGTATTTAAAATAGTGTCAGCATTATTTTATTGGCATATTTTAGGTTTATCCCTCGAACCATTAAGATTAAGTCCTAGAACGTAGAGATCCGATCATTAGAACAAAAGTTATACAGGATGGTCTGTTTTTTTTTGTTTTTAAATATAATTGTGCTTAGTCATAAAAGCATCATTCTTCTTCGTTTATCATATGTCAAATAAAACATCTTTTGTATTTGTTATTAGAGCAATTTTCGAACGATGGATGCACAAGTTTAAACGTTAGGTTCAGATAAATGTTAATTCTATGCATAAATTTCGAAATTGAATTTATAATTCTGTATAGTGATGAAAATTAGCATAAATTATTGCAAAATTTTTCTATAAATACCTTAAAAATTTATTTTTTATCCAACCGAAAAGGCCAATTTTAGACAGTCATTATTTTAGGAGTCAAAGTAACGTCAAAGAAATTTTTAAATAGTGTCTAGATGTTAACAAATGCAAATAGGACTTGATAATATTTCTAACAAATGACAGTAATATATTAAATTCATTACTGTGTAAAAGATGTTTAGAAAAAAATAATAAGCATGTCCAAAAATGCAATGCAAAAAACTGTGCTATTTATCATGACTAACAACAGAATGAAGTTAAAACCTTTCTACATCAAGTATTTAAGTGTTTTCTATGTTTTTAGGAAATTTTTCTTTAAATTTTACACGTGAATTATAGAAAGGCTTGAATAATGTAACATTCGCTATGCCGATTGTTTATCTTATCCAATGCATTAAAATAGTCTTATAATTTGAAAAACATTATTATAGTGTTAATTTTATTCAAATAGAAAAGCATACTTAATAATTAGGTAACATTTAAATCAAATAACTTAAATATCATTATAAATCAGAATTAGCTGCTTTTAACACTTTATTTTATATTCGGCGTTGAACGACCAACCCAATTCTGAGTTTAAGACTATTGATGCTTTACTACGTACCCTGGTCTTTCGAACCCAACTCAGAAGACGAACTCCTGGGAGCCGCTGTGTCTTAGAAGAGAGTGTCTTTGCCTCTGAATGAGGTGTATCAGGTTCAAATCTCAGAGGGGATTAGCTGATACGAATTCAGCTTCCGGCTCTCACTGACCATAGTGCTGATGTAAAATATTCTCTGGTGTAGACGGATCATGGGTTTGAACCCCCTTGCAATCGGGCTAACCATGGGTGCTTCTCGTGGTTTTATTCTCTATGAAACGCAAATGATTGTTAGATCCGTCAAAAAGTCCTCCACAAAAGCTGGTTCGTCCCAATGCTTGATACGGTAGTTCCCTTGTCTTCTGGGTTGGGCTCACAACTTCATGGTTACATTAAATGAGCATCGTTATTCGTAAACTCAATTTGGCCGGTCGTTATAAAATATACAAAAGGAACTATTGGATCAAGCATTAAGACAAACTAACCGTCGTAGAAGACTTATTGATGAAATTAGCCCGAACTGCGTTATATGCAGATGCAAATTACGCGATTTTCCCACTGTTAGGTCGACGCACGGAGACTCAAACCCATGATCCATCTACCAGTAAGGAAAATTTAAATTAGCATTCTAGTCGTGCGAACCGGGATAAGAATTCGAATCTACCAGCTATTGCTACGCCGTTCTTGCCTTGTGATAATTGCAAAAAAAGGAAAAGAACATATTTATTAAAAACATTTATATCGCCAAAAAGTTCATAAACCGCCACAAAATGGCAAACATTCTGTTGAAAGATGCGAAGAATGCGGAATCGAATCTCAGGAGAAACGGTGAAGGGTCGACAGATTCCAAGTCCCAGGCCAATCTCTGGCCAACACGCCACCCTGACCCCCCACAGACCCCACGACACATACACTCACTCAATGTCAAAGGAAAAAAATACATACAAATAAAAATACACCCCAAGCTTCTCCCTCTCCCAAAAAGCAGAAGAAAAAAAATCATAAAATCGCCTAGCATGCTGGGAAAATTGGAAAAATTTAAAATGGACCAATGCAGCTAGGAGACTCCCGGGGGGCCCAGGACGTAAAAAAATATCCTATACACGTAAAAAGAGGAAGAAGTTTAAGGTACTGCGGTGTATATACTATGTATTAGGCAATCTTGGCCATGCGCCCGGATAGAAGAATAGAAATTGGTACCTGTCTCACCGGGCCCAGGCCCATTTGTGTGCAAAACCACGTTACTCATTTCATTTCGGGTTTTTCTTCCAAACCTCTTAGAATCAAAATGAAAAATCCAGATCAAGCTGCGCGATTTTTCTCACTCGCATTGCTTATAAGTTTCCGGAGAGAAGATCTCAGGTTCGATTCCCCCGGGAATCGAATATCTTGAAATTCTGGAAATCGCGTCTGAGGAAGTTTTTGTGTTTGGCTAAAGGAAAAGGAGTTTGGAAAAATAAAGCCAGATTATTGTTTTGATGCTTTTACTTTTTTCTCTTCTTGTTGATGGGTAAAAGTTTTTATTTTTTTATTTTGATGAAAGTGGGTTTTCTGCGTGATTTAGATGGTTAGGCTCTCTTTATTTACGTTTCGTGTAAAATAAAGCCAATCTCGTACTTCTCTAATGGGTTTTCTTTTATAACAAATCTAGAACAATTGGCGAAATGATTCGAATCTCTATGGAACACAAAAATAACTATTCGTTTTTTCCCCCTTTTGATTTTGGAACTACAAAATAAACAAACAAAAGGAAATATTTTTTGACTGGCAGGAATACATGTATGAAAGCTTGAAATAATTTTGATTTTTTTTGTCCTCGGTCAGAGACGACCTCAAATTTTTTAAAAATAGACTTTAAGACTTTAGATTTTAGACGTTTCATTTGCTAGACTTTGGTCATCGAAGATTAGTTTAAATAATTTCAATGTCTGTTGTGGGGTGATGATTAATTTAATTTTGCTCATAATATGTTTCAGATGGAAGACTAATTAATGTTCTTTTAAAATAATTTCTGAATAGTTAATACTGAGTAATATTTTCTTAAAAAAAGTTCTGGAGAAGGAATACTAATTAATGATTTCTTAAAGTAGATTCTGAATAGGGAAGACTGATTAATATTTTCTTAAAATAAGTTCTGGAGAAGGAATACTAATTAATGTTTTCTTAAAGTAGATTCTGAATTGGGAAGACTGATTAATATTTTCTTAAAATAAGTTCTGGAGAAGGAATACTAATTAATGTTTTCTTAAAGTAGATTCTGAATCGGAAAGACTGATTAATATTTTCTTAAAATAAGTTCTGGAGAAGGAATACTAATTAATGTTTTCTTAAAGTAGATTCTGAATAGGGAAGACTGATTAATATTTTCTTAAAATAAGTTCTGGAGAAGGAATACTAATTAATGTTTTCTTAAAGTAGATTCTGAATTGGGAAGACTGATTAATATTTTCTTAAAATAAGTTCTGGAGAAGGAATACTAATTAATGTTTTCTTAAAGTAGATTCTGAATCGGAAAGACTGATTAATATTTTCTTAAAATAAGTTCTGGAGAAGGAATACTAATTAATGTTTTCTTAAAGTAGATTCTGAATAGGGAAGACTGATTAATATTTTCTTAAAATAAGTTCTGGAGAAGGAATACTAATTAATGTTTTCTTAAAGTAGATTCTGAATTGGGAAGACTGATTAATATTTTCTTAAAATAAGTTCTGGAGAAGGAATACTAATTAATGTTTTCTTAAAGTAGATTCTGAATAGGGAAGACTGATTAATATTTTCTTAAAATAAGTTCTGGAGAAGGAATACTAATTAATGTTTTCTTAAAGTAGATTCTGAATAGGGAAGACTGATTAATATTTTCTTAAAATAAGTTCTGGAGAAGGAATACTAATTAATGTTTTCTTAAAGTAGATTCTGAATAGGGAAGACTGATTAATATTTTCTTAAAATAAGTTCTGGAGAAGGAATACTAATTAATGTTTTCTTAAAGTAGATTCTGAATCGGAAAGACTGATTAATATTTTCTTAAAATAAGTTCTGGAGAAGGAATACTAATTAATGTTTTCTTAAAGTAGATTCTGAATAGGGAAGACTGATTAATATTTTCTTAAAATAAGTTCTGGAGAAGGAATACTAATTAATGTTTTCTTAAAGTAGATTCTGAGTAGGGAGGACCGATTAATAATTTCTTAAAATAAGTTCTGGAGAAGGAATACTAATTAATATTTTCTAGAAATACGTTCTGGAGAGGGAAGACTAGGTAATATCCTGGAGAGGGAAAATAAGTTCTGTAGAGAGAAAACTAATCAATGTTTCCTAAATTAAGTTCTGGAGAGGGAAGGCTGATTAATATTTTCTTGAAATAAGTTCTGGAGAAGGGAGACTAAGCAATGTGCTAGAGAGCGAAAATAGTTCTGGAGAGAGAAAACTAATTAATGCTTCCTTAAAATAAGTTCTGGAGAGGGAAGGCTATTTAATATTTTTCTTGAAATAAGTTCTGGAGAATGAAGACTAAGCAATGTGCTAGAGAGGGAAAATAGTTCTGGAGAGGGAAAACTAATTAATACTTTCTTAAAATAATTTCTGGAGAGGGAAGACTAATTAATGTCCTGGAGAGGGAAAATAAGTTCTGGAAAGGGAAAACTTATTAATGTGTTTTTAATATAAGTTCTGGAGCGGAAGACTAATCAATGTTTTCTAACTAGTAAAACTAGTTAAGGTTTTCTTAAAATAAGCTCTGGATATGGAAGATTAATTTTAATTTTCTATAAACAGCTAAATAACTTTACAATAACGTATGGTAAAACTTTCCATTCTGTAAAATCAAACATTTTTTAACTTTCTGTCATAATTGTTTTAAATTCAGGTCGTTTGAGAGTAAAATTTTGCAAAACAGATATCATTTTTTTAACAACATAAAACACACATTCTATTTTATCCTTTAAGAGAGAAGAACTTATACAAAGGACACTTTCTATCCAATAAAGTCAGTCATTTTTCTTCTTCTTCATTTATTTACCTTCAATATGTGTTTACAATTCATCGTCCAAAGTCATAACTCGGAACCAGCCCACAAAACAACAATCTATTACTTAGGAAGATTGTCGGACATTAGTGGTTTGGAAATGGAATCTCTAAGGGCTACCGGACACAATCTGTTGGGGGGATGGGGAAATAAAAAGCTTCTATGGTCTACTCATTAAGTAATTGACCGCAAAAGCAACCAGGTAGCTCTCAGAGACATTATGACTTTCAGCTATAAACGATTTACGAGTCAAATTCTAAATAATTCATAAATAAGCAGCAAACAAAAGAGAGATAGTCGGCGCCCCTGTTTGTGCGGTGGCGTGAGGCGGTCGCAGTTAATGGGGCGTAGGCTCGCTTTTGCTAATTGAGAGCCCATTGCTTCTGGGGTGATGACACTCAGAAATGGGGCCTATTTCCATTCTCATTCAGAGGAACTTTTATTGGATTGTGTTTGGCGAAAAAGACAAATTCATCGCCAAGTTTATATCGCCAAGTCAAGTTATGTATTCATCGCCAAGTTTATAGGTGAATTTTAACCCGTTGAGAGAGCGTACTACTCACAATACAAGTCTTTTCGTTTTCAAATTGTAAATTCGATTTGATTTTTCAAATTTATTATTTAGATTTTGCTTAAAAAAATAAAAGACAATTATTTTACAAGGCAAGAAAAATGTTAATTATAAAGTTGTCGTTTGTAGACGAAGTGAGAAAAATTGCGTTTGATATTTATTATTCAACTTTTTCTGAAAATCCGGGGTAAAAAACAAATTATTATGCATTATTTCAAGTACGTAAATAAAATCTCAGAGTACTAAAGCAAAATTTACGAAAAACAAATTACATTTTCCAAAATTAAAATTTATGGAAGAAAATATGAAACACAACACTAAATAAAAAATTCAATTAACTGAATATCTTAAAATAATAAGTTTTTTTTAAAGTTTATGAAAACCTTGAACCTTTTTAAAAATGATAATTTTTAAATTTGTTTTATTGAAGTGAAACTTCTAATGCGACTTCCAACAAGGTTGCATTAAACGTTTAACGCAACGATAAACAAAACAAAACATTAATAACAAGAAAAAGTCGTTTGTTTGTCTAGCAACCAGCTAGAGTTGCAGTTATTACATCAGCAGACGATTTAAAACAATTATTCAAACTAACTGTTTATTGATGATGGAACATCTTTATTGTCACTATCCACTGAAGGTTCACAAGCTCTGGCAGACGTTACTGTTGAAGAAATTGATTATTGTGAGCGGCCTGTGATCCTTGCAGGAGATTTTAATGTGAAATTCTCGTTACCTGAAGTTGAAACATTATTAACCTTACTTAAAGACAAATTTGGATTGGAAATGATAAATGGTAGGAATGATCCAACAATCAAAGGGGTAACTACCATTGATGCAGTTTTTGAAAGAAATATTGAAAAAATAGAACTCAAACATTTCGTATCTTACTTTAGTTATCATAATCCCAATGTGAATGTTATAGATTTGGATATTTCTCCACTCGAAAATGATAATTAAAATATGCGATCAATTGTGAATTGTAAGCAATGTTAATAAAGTTTGTCTTAAAGAAACAATATGATTTCATTAAAAATCAATTTCTACCCTTTCCTATTTTCATTTCCACATTACGAAGTTTCATTTCTTCCGCGCGGAGGGACTCCACGCACTATTTTTTTTATATGTTAATTAAACAATGAGGCATTGAAATTTTAATCTTAGTTACAGTTTTAAATATTCTTTTAATATTCGTAATAGTAAGCAGTACGCATGCGTCGTCATTGCATGCGTTGCTATGGCGACCGCTGCTGTTTTTATTTTTATTTTCACTGGCAGGTATTTTTAATGTGTTTACATAATAATAATTTAAAGTATTTTTATATTCTTTTTATTATTAACGTATAATGACTGGCTTGACGGCGATTTCAACAAAAATATTAATGCTGAAGAAGGAA
The DNA here is from genome assembly GCF_982258835.1 of Parasteatoda tepidariorum. Classification (NCBI taxonomy): domain Eukaryota; kingdom Metazoa; phylum Arthropoda; class Arachnida; order Araneae; family Theridiidae; genus Parasteatoda; species Parasteatoda tepidariorum. The sequence continues at coordinate 94,349,335 of NC_141763.1, read as the reverse complement.
AAATATTTTGTGACGTCTTGAAACACGTACATAGGCAGGATTTGAAAACCAAACAGAAGACAAACATCAATTGAGACAGTTTTTTGCAACCCATGATTTGAAATGTTGTGGCGTTTAACGGAGTCAATCCAGAAAAGAAAAAGTATTTGACCAATGGGCAACCAGTGGTCGTATTAAGGCGATGACAACTTTTTTTTAAATATTTTTATGTTTATTTTTTATGTAACTCAAAAGCGTTCTGAAAAAATACTTTTCCTTCAAAAATTTGAGTCTTTTGTTTTTAAACCTTTACAAAGACCGAGAAGCTATTAATTCAAATGCCTAAAAGCAATTGATAAGTGGATAAGATTCGAGTTTTTTTTTTAAAACGTTTTTAATTTTAAAATTCTAAGAAAAATCCTTGCCCCAAATAACTAATTCTATATACGTTTTTATTTATCTGCCATATTCTTAATAACACTCCACGAAAAATTCAACCCTCTTAGCTATCTTATTAAAAAAACGTCGAAGTTTTTAATGCAAAGATGTAGAAAAAAACAAAAAGTTGAATAAATAAAATTAAAATTTTTTTTAAAAGAAGTTATTTCAGACTATTTGGCATGCTTTTTTATGCAAGTTCATATTTCACGTTCATCATTTATGTTACATATTATTACATATTTTTTTATTTATTTTATGTTACATATTATTACATATTTTTTATTTATTTAATGTTACATATTATTGCATATTTTTTATTAATTTTTCATTTATTTTTTATTTTTAGTATATATTTACATATTTGAGCTAACTATTAAATATTACCTAGTTCTAACACAATAATTGGAGACTAAAAAATCATATCAAAATTTATAACGATTTATCAAAAATTAATAACTACACAAAGTAACAATTTTAAATATAACACAGTTTATTAGTATTTAATGTTTAGAGAATCGAGAGTATCGCGAAAGTATAAAGTAACATTTTATTAGAAAGTTTCAGCTCGTAATTTTTTTACTAAGATGATAGCTTGTAGGTTTATTCTAATATAATATTGAATGAATGATTTTTTTACTTACACAATTGAAAAATGTACCTAAATTAATATTTTTTTTTCAATTGCAACGCGTCCTTTTTTGACCATGAGCGAAATTGGTTGAATAGTTCCTGAGAAATTGATTTCTGAAAACTTAGATACTTAAAATTTGATTTCTCAGGAACTTTTCGAAAGAATTGGCCAAAATTTTGTATTTTATCACATAAAATTAAATTTTTTAAATTAATGCATAAATCCTATACCTTACGAGTCAAATTTTTTTTTTATCGTTATTAAAAAAAACAACTTATTTTTTGCGCGGAATTATCTTTGAATCAACCAATTTCATAAATGTGTGCAAACATTTTTCAATTCGCTTAAAAAGTTCCCGAGATATAGTGAAGTACGCAAAAAGTAAAATTAGCATTGAGGAGTCCGAACTTTGGATCGTTCTCCTGACGAAATTATGGGGGGCCATATTTCTCAGATTGCGGCTGCCCCTTATATTTTGTGGCATCAGGAATTCAAATCAGTTGAAAAAAAGGTATGTTTATTCAGAGAAAGTAGGCGTTTTTGTGTCTGATTTCGTAGCTTTAAATAATGTCTGCACTTATTAATCAGCATATTTGAGATTCCCCCTCGAGCCATTAAGATTGAGTTCTATAACGTGAAGATCCGATCATTAGATCAAAAGTTCAGGATGTTACTTTGTTTTTATTTGCGCACTGTATACATATGAATTACGAAATGATACATTTTGAAAGCAGCCCGGAAGGTGTGGTTGCAGGACCAAGTCCTATCTCCGTCCATCAAGAAATCAAAAATGCTAGTGACATGCCTTCGTTGCAATAGGTTTTTTTGACAGGAAAGCTAAGGAATTCATGTATTGGCTATTAATTGCTTTCATTTATTGTCAAGGCTTCCTTTTTTTTAGCTCTACTCTTTCAGACGCGTTGGCGAAAAAGAAAGTGGCAGAAATAGTACAAAGAATTTTAAATAAAATCAAAATATTTAGTAACCATCTAACAGTTTTAGAAATCGTTGAAAATGTGTTCAGGGGATAGAGCATCCACCTTCCAAATGAGGTGAACTAGGTTCGAATCCCATCGATAGCTGCTCGAGACAAATTCCGTACCCAGCTCGCACCGACCACAGTGTTGACGTAAAATATCCTCCGTGGTAGACGGACCATGGGTTAGAATCCCCTTGCTGTCGAACTAGCTGCGAGAAGTTTTAATGGTTTTCCACCCCATGTAACGCTAATGCAGGTTAGTTCTATCAAAAAGTCCTACACGAAGGTAATTTTTTTTAAATACTCGTTCCAGGAGTTCCCTTGTGTTCTGGTTTGGGTTAAAAATTACAAGGCTACGGATTTAAGCATTATTATTCGTAAACCCAAAATATTAGGTCGGCTGTTCAACAACGACTGTAAAATAAAATTAAATGTATTGGGCAGATGTTTGGAATCACCATAAGGTTATCGAATAAAATGATTACCGTTAATAATATAATGCTTTCTATTTTCATTGAGAAAAGGATTAAATGAAAGTTTATTTTTAATAGCTTCAGTTTTATGAAATTTAGTTTGTAAATGATAGGAAGTATGTTATGTATATGTTTGCATGGCCGTCCGGTCTAGTTAAAGTAGTTTGATTTCCCCCGTAAAACTATTTACCACGTGTGTGGTGGTGGCTGTTACTAAAAGGTGTTTATAGAAGTCATACTTCCCGAGTATTGCTCAAAGCATAGTAATAAAAAAAAATAAACGGTCCATCCTGTATGACTTTTAATCTACTGATTGGATCTTTACGTTTTAGGACTCAATCTTAATCGTTAAAGAAGGTGACTTCAAATATGCTAAAAAAATAGTACAGACCATATTTTAAATTACAAAATCAGACACAAAAACGTACCTTCGCTAAATAAACTTCTTTTTTCTTCGACAGATTTAGATTTTTGATTCTCAAAACATGAGGAGTAGCCGCAATATGGGAAATATGGTACCAATAGTTTGATCAGGAGAGCGGTCCAAAGCTTGGATCTATTAATGTTAGTTTTACTTTTTGCGTATTCGCCATATCACAATAAAATTCCTTAATCCAAAGATGATTTCATGCAAAATATAACTTCTAGCTAATATTATTTTTCTTATATTACTTAATAACTGTAAAAAAAAAACTTTCTATTGTAAGGTATACAATATTTTACATTATTCCAAAGAAAGCAATTTTAGATGGCGATATACAAATTTTGAACGAAATCGGTCAAATAGTTCCAGAGAATTCAAGTTTTGAAGAAATCGTATTCCCAAAATTCAAAAACCTACTATGGTTAGGCAGGACTTTTTACGTCAGCTTCAGGGTCAGCGCAGTCCAGGAGCAGAAAATATTTCGACCCGCCGTCGCTGGAATTCGAACCTGGGTCATCTCATTGGGAGGCGAGTGATCTAAATCATACAACGTCACAAGAAAATTAAATTAATACATTTGAAAAAAATTATAAATGCATACCTGTGCTCCTTAAAAACAACACACAATGAGCCGTAGTGGCTCAAGAGATAAAACGTTCGCCTTCTAATGAGGTGAGTCAGTTTTGAATCCCAGGGATGGCTAGTCGATATGAATTCTGCACCCGGCTCGCACCGTCCCTTGTTCTGACGTAAAATATCCTCTGTTGTAGACAGATCATGAGTTAGAGTCCATCGGGCTAACCGTTGGATGTTTTCATGGTTTTCCTCTATACGTGACGCAAATTCAGTTGAGTTCCCCCAGAAAGTCATACACAAAGACAGAAGATTTCTCCTAATGCTTGATCCAGGAGTTCTCTTGTCAGCTGGATTGGGTTCAAAATTACAAGGCTACGGATTAGTCGTTGTACTCTATACTTCATTGTGTGGTGCACATTTAGTAGTCTTAAACCCAAAAGTGGAGTTGGCTGTTCTACAACGATTATAAAAAAAAAACAAAAACCGTGCTAAATAACGAAGCAAACAAGTTTTTTTTTAAGTGACCTACACGAACAATTGAGATGATTTATTATATTTTTTTTTAAATATTGTAAGTAGATGCGAAAAAAAAACCGTTTTAATATGTACCTTTACACCCCTTCCCCCCCAAAAATGGTTTTTAACAGGATTATGATGATAAAGCGCCAAATCCAGCCACCAGAGTTACCCTAAAGTAGATAATGCTCCAACAACTTCCGATTCCTAATGGAGCATGACTCCCCCCATATGTATTACCCATAATTTTTACAACAGCTCTTTCCATCCCTTAATCCCTTGGCTCACTTTCCAACCGAACACATGTTCTAATTTTGTAATTCTCTCCTCATATTCCCCTCTACCCCCCGTTACACTTTTTTTCCTACCCCCTTTCTATTCCCCCCTATTCACAATTGAAATATTGTATGAGGTGCCGAATGAGTGATAGTGCTGAATATGGTATGAGTCAATTAATTCTATTATTCTCTTTCAGAAATCAATCGTTTAGAGCTCATGTACAATTGATTCGCTCGTTTCCTATAACATCGTAATATATCGTTAAGAACATCGATATTTCACAATACATCGTTTTGTATACTTTCCCAATTTAAATAATTTCAATTTTCTCTAATTAATAATTTTTCCAATTTTAATTATCCCATTCAATTTGCTTAGTGTTCATGAGCAAATAACATAATTGCTTCGTATGGTCATTACGAATATATTATGATGAGTGTTGAACAATATAATTATTTAATTATCGTGACATATCGTTAGAATATACCGATACTTTTTTATACGTCGTTATATATATTTTCACAATTCATATAATTTAAATTTCCTCACTTAAAAATTAATTAGTTCCATCCGAAAGTCCTCCATGAAGGCTTATCTCTCCTAATACTTGATCCAGGAGCTCCCTTGTCTTCTGGATCGGGTTCAAAATTACAAGGCTACCGAGTTGAACATTAGTAATCGTAAACCCAAAATTGGATCTGCCATTCAACTACGGTTATAAAATAAAACATCTATCGCACAGTTCTAATTATGATGCATTTTTTGGCAATGTTCGAAATGTAAGCTAGTTCATTAAATTTTGGAATAACTTTGGTGACGATGACATTTAAGATGTTCGTTATAGTTTCAGATTATTTTGTTAATTTAATGACGGATTAGATGTTTTGTCCTGTAACAAAAGGATCACATACTGTTTGTCTAAGATAGGTAATCTGACCGCCTCTAAGTCTGCGGTAGTTTGGTGCTATGGAAACTGGTGCTTTTCTTTTTAGTATCAAAGATTTGTATCTGAAAAAAGGTTGGCATGGTTTTTGTTAATTCCAGATATCATATATTGTAGTATGCTTATGCTTAACAGATAAATAAAAAATATATAAAATTTCGGATAGTCATTTATACTTACCCTAAATAATGTCTGTCATTATGGTATTCTATAATGACTACTTTTATTAAATGGGTCAGTGTACTGAGTGTGAATTGGTGATCGATGATAAAATAAAAAATAACATCTATTTAAATATCAAGGAAGATTTTCACCGATTTTAACTAAAACAAGACACTAACATTCTATCCATTCAGTCGATTTTCCATTCGATTACATCAGACGTAATTCAACAGCAAAAATTTCTTTTGCCGATGATATCATTCAAGCTCTTTTACCTTCTCATCCCGTAATGGACAGTAAATATTTTTCAACAAAAGCTGTGTATTATATTTTCCCACAGCTAGTTTTCTGCATTCTTTACAAATCAGTCAACTGCTAAACAATTGGGTACTTGCACTTGAAGAAGAAGACCACATATACCCACACATGTGACCTATGGCGTCAACACCACCTGATCTTTTGTAAATAAAATTTTATGTTAAAGTTGATCCAGACTTCTCTACATAATTTGAAATGTTATTTAAAGAGAAGTTAATTAAAGTAAAGTTAATTAAGTACAGGGCTGTATCGTACATTGAATTCGTTGAAATATAATTCTTACTCGGCAATGTCTTTTACTTACCTTAGATTTTTTATTTGTTTATGCATTTTATTGTAACCGTGATATATTTTTATTCTGTGTACCTGGCATATTCGATGAATAATTAGTTTGTTTATGTTCAACATGGTTCCGTGTCTGTTTCTATGTTGAGTTAGAAATATAAAGTGAAAGAATTTAAATCTTTGTGAAAGAATATAGAATGTGTCACTTATGAAAATTGATACTTGACGAGCTTGTATATGACGAAATAAAATAGAAAGTACAGTTGCTAACGTGAACAAATGCCGCTCTTCAACAACCAATCAGGATCGAGATGCCCACACTACGTCATTTGCAGGTATCCCATAAGAAATCTGCAATTGGGTATACTACAGCCTACGTCACAGGTCGTGTTATTCCTACTAAATTTAACTAGTAAACAGCATTTTCTTCGAACCTGATTTCTAGCAACAAGTAAACATTAAATGAAGTGTGTTGTTATAAGTCGCTACTCGGCAGGTTGAAATTGTATTAGTATAGTTCTTTTTGAAATAATTTATTTTGTTGTTTTATCTAAGTTTATGAATTTAGTAAACATATTTAAAACTCAGCTTATTAATTAAACTAAAAGGTAAATGTAATTCCTAGTAAAATTTTCGAAGTGGAAGTAGTTGTGTTTTTTTCATATTATACCCAATTGGCGCAGTGAGAGTAAATCAGTCGTGATTGGCTGATGAGAAACGTGAATTTGTTTGCATTTCATTCTATTTCGAGTAAGCCTAACCCGTAAAGAATTCTCTTAAATTACACATTATACATTCTTTCATATAGAACGATGAAATTTATTTTTTACTTTATACAACGACAGACAGGAAGCAAAGTATAACATGAGTGAACTAATTAGAAAATTATGCGACGAAGTTGCCAGATACGCAAAACAATAATAACCATGGATACAATGAATTACATAAAAAAATAATAAATCTAGGTTAAATACAAGATGCAGACAAGATAGAATTATATTTTAACAAATTCAATACACAATACAGCGTTTTAATTAAATAATTTCACGTTTATTAGCGCTCTAGCTTATGAAGAGAAATATAGCCTGACTTTAACGCACCAGATTTTTATAAACGTTTAGCTGGCGCTGAGTTCCCAGGTCACGTGTCTGCGTCTCAGTGATCTTGAGATTCAAATATCCAATACCAAAAATATCGTCTGTCGTTTAAATTTATCTTTCTGTACTGTTTTTTATTATTACTTAAGTTAGTTTGATTTTGTATGACTTTTATAGAAGTTTACCCTCCTATTCAGAGCAGTATTTTTATGCAGGGTAAAAAGAATATTCTGGAAAATTGCATCGAATTTTTTTTTTAAAATTCAGTGTTAAGACCTCCTTTTTACCTAAAATTCTGGAAAATAACCACTTAAAAACAACAACCATTTGCGATTATATTCATGATGCAAATCTTTTGGCAATTGGCGACACCGATTGAAGTAGTTATGAAGATTTGTAGCACCATAACAAATCTTCTTTCCCTTCAATGGAATTTATATATCTTTTTTCCGACGTATGGAAGAAGAAGTTGAATTGTAAGATGGAAAACGCCAAAAAAAGAGTAAAGAATAAATTGACCTCATCTGTTTAAGAGTCTGGTCTTGTAGGCAAGTTGCCAATTGAATTGTGAGACTTCTCCTCTAGCCTGACAAGGAGCCTCTTTCGCCAAATTCAATGGTCAGTAAAGCTCGTCCACTTATCTTTGTCAATCTCCCTCTAACACCACCAATGGGCTACTGTTGTTGATTGACCAAATTCTATTTGCGATGCGAAATAATTTGCCATGAAACTGGGAATTCAGACCTTCTTTATTTGTTTCGCTTCGTTTTTTGACAGGTTAAGAAGATAAAGTTGACAGTAGAGAAGATATCTCTTCGGTTTGATGTTTTAATAAATATTTTTAATAAAAAAAAAATAAATAAAAAATTCCATATTCATCATGTTGTCAATGTATGAATTTCCTTCTGTTGTATCTTGCTATGAAATAAAGAAGGAAAATTAATTTTGCTCTAGAGATTTTGAATAACGTTTTGAGTTTTCAAGAGTCAGGTACCTTTTGCTCACATTTAAATTTTAAAATAATTGAATAAAGATTTGATTGAGAAAAGGCATAAGGTTGAATAATCGAGTGAGAATATTTTGTACTCTAAGTTTGTAACTTCCTGTTAAACTAAATCCAAGAAAAAAATTCTTTTTTTAGGTTATGAATATTAATTTAGCAATATGGTTGATTTGCACAAGACATTGTACAGATTTGAGCAGTTTTGATCAAAAGTAATAATAATTTCTACAAAGCAGCTTTAATATTTAACATGCTATTTTTACACAAGTCTATGTAACAAATAACTATAAAAAATTAAATCTACAAAATCATTTTTCATTGTTGTCGGAGTAATTTTATTGGCTAGAACATCAGATAAATTGATGTGATTTTCTCTCTGATTTATACAAATGTTATTAGTATAAATTTACAAAGGTGATAAAAAACATTTTGGAAATGTAAAATTTTTCTATTTCTATACTTGCACTTCTAGAAAAAAAAAAAGATCACAGATACCCACACATGTGACATGTGACGACAGTGCCAACTGATCATTTATGAGCCAAAAGGGCGTGTTAAAGTTGAGCTAAGTTTCACCACATACCTTGGAATGTTAATTAACGGGAAGTTAATCAAATACAGTGCCGTATCGAACATTAAATTCGTTGAAATATAATTCTTTCTCGGCTACGTCTCTTACATAACTTAAGTTTATTATATGTTTATATATTTCTATACTTGCACTTCTAGAAAAAAAAAGATCACAGATACCCACACATGTGACATGTGACATGTGACGACAGTGCCAACTGATCATTTATGAGCCAAAAGGGCGTGTTAAAGTTGAGCTAAGTTTCACCAAATACCTTGGAATGTTAATTAACGGGAAGTTAATCAAATACAGTGCCGTATCGAACATTAAATTCGTTGAAATATAATTCTTTCTCGGCTACGTCTCTTACATAACTTAAGTTTATTATATGTTTATATATTTTATTGCAACCGTAATATATCTTGATTTGTGTACCTGGCAGCTTCGATGCATAATTAGTTTGTTTATCTTCTCTATGGTTTCGGGACTGTCCTTGTGTTAAGTAAGAAATATATAGTAAAAAGTCTTTGTTAAAGAATATAGAATGTGTTACCTGAAAGAATTGATACTAGACAGGCTTGATTTACTTGAAATGGAAAAATAGTCTCGAACGTAAAATTCCCCGTTTCAACAACCAATCAGGATCGAGATACCCACACTACGTCATTTGCAGGCTTCCCATTTGAAGGTAATTAATTGGGTATAATATAAAAAAGAACACAACTACTTCCATTTAGTAGGAATAACATTTACCATGACGCAATGCTAAATTCTATGCCACTATCCACATAAATCAATTACTAATCAAAAATCGAATATCAATTACTTTTCTTTATAATGCAATAAAATCTGGCGAGCAGCTATTTAAACGATCAAACACTTCGTTTGTTTATTTGTGGCTTGAAGTTAGGCTCGCAGAAAATGCCGTTCATGGGTTAAATTTAGTAGGAATAACACAACCTGTGACGTAGGCTATAGTATACCCAATTGCAATTTTTATTTATTTATTTAGAGAGGAAACAAACGTTTCACATAAAAAAATCAATCACAGTATGAGTAAGCAGAGAATTCTTCATCAATTTTCTTAGTATTTTCTTCATTTCTTAGTATTTTCTGTTTTTTTTAATCTTCTTTTATTTTGGTTTCTTATTTTTATTATTTTGATTACTATTTCAAATCAAAGGCTTAAAACTGAAAACAGTGTTTCTTATTTATAAAGTAATCATTTAAAATTATTTCAATACATTAACTTTACATGATACAAATATTTAAACGAGTACTAAAAAAACGAATACGAATGAAGTACAATGATAATGTGAAATTAATGACAGCAAAACTAAGGAAGGGAATCAGAAAAATTTCTCATACAAATATAAAATGTGTTTATCTAAATACAAAATAATAATTTAAAATTTTTATTACTTTTTATTACTTTTTATGTTGATCAAAGAAACATTGAATTAATATTTAGTAGTTTTTATAGTATTTTAATCTATCTACTTAGTTTTAAATCAGAAAAATCAATTTTTTAAGGAATTGGTCAACTAGTTGTAAAAAAGGAAAGTTCATTAAGATAATAATACGTTAATGATTCGAGCAAGTTCTGAACTTTTATAATTTATCCTATTGCGAGGCATGTTTTCCAATAATTTCCATAGAGACTTATAGATTATAGATAAGTTATTTTAATTCAAAACATGGAGCATAGAGGTCTCAAATATCGCTATTTATAGAAGGTATTTTGAGTCAAGTCGACAATACTATGTATATTTTATTTATTTAATTTTATAACTATCGTTGAACAGTGAACTGAATTTTCAGTTTACGGCTACTTGTTCAGTTCCATAACCCTGTAATTTTGAACCCAAATCCAGAAGACAAGGGAACTACTGGATCAAGTATTGGGAGAAATTTGACTTCGTATAGGACTTTTTGATGGAACTTACCCGCAATATAGCGCCAAATGGAGAGAAAAACCACGAAAACGTTTCACTGTTAGCCTGATGGCAAGGAGCAGAGGGCAGAATTTGAATTAACTAGCCATCGCCAGGTTTTGAACCGAGTTCACCTCATAGGGAGGCGAGCTCTCTACCCCCTGAGCTACCACGCCTCAACACTAAGTATAGCGATCCTTTGTTTTTGTATTTTCGCATCTCCTTGTAAATGTTTTTAATTTTATTAGTGAAGTCAGGCTAATTTATACCACTTAGCTTTTAACTTGCTTTTTTATGACTACAATAACCTCTGTTTAGTATAATCACATTCGTTCTGGGGATATTTGATTTTATAAACCGGCTTATCAATAATTGAAATTACAAAAATAAACTTTTACTAACATATTAAAAGCTAAATCAACTTCTGCATCCATATTTTACTTTAACTGCTTTAATTTACATTCGATAATTTAATAAACATTTGCAGAAATGCTTTAAAATAGTGTAGTATTGCTGATTAGTAGTATTGTAAATTAAAGATTAAATTTCATCCTAAAGTTCGTAACTCGTAATTTTGCAATTTTCAGTGTCGTATCGATTAATTCGATAGATAAATTCGAATACATTTTGAAGCCATCAATCTTTCGAGGTCTCAAATCTTTCTGTAAAGTGAAATCTATCAGTCCGTCAAATCTTTCTGTTGCCAAATTAAATTTAATAACTTTACAAAAACTTCAAGTTGAAAAGGAAAGGGAAAGTTAAACTTTACCCATAACTTTTAAATGAATTGCTTTGCAACACGAGTCGAAACTAGTTCAGAATTTCATTCCTTTTTATTCTGAGCCACGATGGCTATGTGGTTAAAGTACTCAACTAACATTAGAAAGAACTAGGGTTCGATCTCTAGTAGCCACTTCAGATCGATTGTTACTACCTGGCCTAGCAAGAAAAAACAACTTGTGCGCAAATGCCTGAGACCACAATTTAAAGACAAGTAAAATTTATCACAATTTGGTGATTTTCTCTTGTACTTATCCATTTTGTTTGAAGGCTTGTAAAACACCTCTTTTTAGATCATCTATATCAAAACTGCACAGAATTAATGAAGTTTTAATAAGTGCTACATTTTACATATACTAATAATATACAGTAGGGAACCGATTATCCGGAACGATCGGGACCATCGCTATTCCGGATAACTGATTTTTCCGGTTTTCGGAATCGCTACAAAAAGCCGTTTTTTTATTGTTAAACCCAACTAAAAAAAATTTTTTTTTGGAAATAATCTTAAAACGAAGAAAAAACGATGGAGTAATACACTAATGATTATTTCCAAAATGATGGTAAGATAAACATCTTTCAAAAAAGAACGAAAAATCCTAAAATCTTATGAGGAAAAATTTTTTTTTTTTAAAAATGGCTGGAAAATTTATCGAATTTCGTTCCGGTTTTTTGGTTTTCCGGTTTTCTGATTTCCGGATAACGGGTTCTGTACTGTACTAATTTTACAATCATTAGTATATTTGGTACCTTAATTTCACCATAATACTAAAAGTGCATGTTACCAAAATTAATAAAGTATCATGGGTGTAAAAAGTGCATGGCGAATTCTTAACTTTTTTCTAAAACGAATTAGACTATTTCTCTATTAGTTCTTCTATTGAATGCATAGTTTATTTTTTTTTATTTCAGTTACAGTACCTGTTACAGAAATTAATTAAGCATCATTGGTATCAAAAATAGAATGGCGAGATTTTGTCACTCTCCTAAAAGAATTTGTGCCGATTTCTCCATTAATTATGCATTTTAGTACATTTTCTTTTAAATATCTGTTTAATTAAGCATTATATGCTTCAGTATTATGGAGATTTACGACACTTTTCTTAGATGAACCTGCATTATTTCTCCATTAATTTTCCATTTTATCATTATAGATAATAGGTGTTGTATTTTCTGTGCGTCTCTCAATATTAACAGAAAATTAGTCAGAGGCAAAAAAAAAATTTAAAAAGTTCAGCATTTCACGAATATCATTTAAAATATTTTTTGAGTCCGGTAGAAAATGTATCATTCAGTTACTGAAAAATCCTAAATTTTTAGAATTAAAGCTCATTTCTCAATCAAGTGACAACTTTTAAATTTAAAATTGCAAATACTTAGTGACTAAATTCTGTTATTTTTAATTCATACTAAATTGGAAATTAATCATTAAACATGAAATCTGAAATTCTGATTCAAGGATTTATTAAATGTCCCAAATTTGTACTTCTATACGATTTAAATGCAAATGACTGATACATTGATTTATTGTTCTTGAATTACTTGATATGTAAGCAGGAGTTAAATTTGAAACCTGTTTATAATTAAGTGACAGAAATATTTTCTAAATTCATACTTCATGCTCAATCCAATGTAAATTTAAAATTTGTCTCTATAAAGTGATGACATATATTCTGAAGTACTTGATACGAAAGCAAATGTTAAATTCAAAGCTAGTTTATTCTGAGTGAAAGAAATGTATCCTAAATTAATATTTGATACTCAAATGGAAACTTAAGACTTGCCTGTATTAAGAGACTGAAATATATACTGAATTACTTCATACTCAATAAGTAAATACTATGCATATTATTTTATATTATTTGATACTGAGTGGCAGAAATCTATATATTTTATACTCGAGTGAAATTTTTTTAATTTGTCTGTATTAAGTAACTGAAATATGTCTTACGTTTGATACGCAAGCAAATGTTGTACCTATTATTTGATATAATTTGATACTGGGTTACAGAAATGTATCGTAAATTAATATTTGGTACTCGAAAAAAATTTTTAAAAACGTCTCTGTAATATGCGACTGAAATATATCCTTAATTACTTGACACGTCATAAGTAAATATTCCATATATTATTTAATACTGAACGACAGAAATCTATGTATTTTATATTCGAGTGAAATTTTTTTAATTTGCCTGCATTAAATGACTGAAATATAACTTACATTACTTAATACGCAAACAAATATCTATATATATATTTCTCTTACACGGCGACAAAAAAAGCCTCATTACAACTCCCCGAATGGTAAAAATGTCACATGCCAAATCTAGCTGAGGTGGCTCAACATATATCGCTTTTAAAAACGGAAACTGAAATAACCAGAGAGAGCATTCTCACAAAGTGTGATCTGCTGATGACAGCCTGAACAATATGGAAATGAATGGGGGAAAACTGGATCCTACCACTTGATTTTCCGGCCAATAAAAATGCGCCGACAACAATGGAAAACGGTGTCAGACCATTATGATTTTATGTTATATAGAGAAGCGTTTTCCTATAATACTAATTTTTTTTTTTAAAAAAAGTTGTTATATGGATTTGAATGATTGTTTTGAATTCTTAGAGTTTTGTGCATTTGCAATGTACTTAAGTTAGTAGCGAGCGAAGCGAGCTTTGTTTGCGAAGCAAACCATATAAGATTGCGTAGCAATTTTCGGGGATTGGCGAGCGTTAGCGAGCAGGGGGCGCAGCCCACTAGTTTACTTATTATTTGATACTGAGTGACAGAAATAAGTCTTAAATTCATGTAATACTTGCAACTTTTTAATCTCCTATGTATTAAATAACTGATGTACCTACTGACACGCAAACAAATTTCAAATTTTGAGCGAATTTATACTGAGTGACAAAAATAAATTCTAAATACAAATATTTATTCCAAATAAAAAATGTATCCTAATATTTGATACTCTGTTGAAAATTTTAAAACTAGTTTGTATTAAACGACTGAAATATATCCTGAATTATTTGATCTTCGAAGAAAATGTTATATTTATTCTTTAATAATATTTGATTCTAAGTGACAAAAATATATCCTTAATTAATGTTTTGTATTCGAATGAAAATATTTTAAAACTTTTGTTTATAAAGTGACTGAAATATATCCTGAATTACTTGATACTGCAAGTAAATGTAGTACTTACTACTTGATATTATTTGATTCTGAGAGACAAAAATATGTCCTATATTCATACTTGATGCTCAAAAGTGTCAAGTTTAAGACTTGCTATATTAATTGACAGAAATATATCCCGATTTTGTTTAATTATTTCCATAGTTTTAACTGGTTAAATACCTCGACTGAATAATAAAAAGTCTCTGGTTCAGATTAAATCAGTTGCCTTCCCATTTCTGCCCTGTTCAGAGAATTCTAACCGAGGATATTTGTCCTCAGGACAAAGGAGACGAATGCTTTCTCTCCGAATCCGATTTGCGGTTTTCGTCCGTCCAATCACTTAGGACAAACATTCGCCGGGGCTTGCGGTAGAGGAGGGCGGTCCCCATCTCTCTCTCCAGTTTCCCAAATCACACCGGATCCCAGAGGACCGGAGGTCCGGCAGTTGCTGAAGTAAGCTAATGAGTGATTAGGTCCTACCAAGTTGGCTACATGCCGGACCCGCAGGCTCTGCGCCCCGTGATTTCATTAGCCACTGCTCAGTATTTGCGCTGGGGCTGGCCCGGTTGGACGAACTAGGTAGACGTGCTTTTGGCTCCCACCTACACCCCTATTGTAGCCAAATACCGCCCCAGGCCTTTTGGAGGGAATTTCTCCTCGTGATTCTCTAACTGAAGAGTATCTATTTATTGGGAAAGTATAATTCAAAGGGATGTTTTTGACCGCCATTTAATTCGTTATCGAATCGAATGGAATTCGTTATTTCTACCATGCCCCCCACTTCAAGGATTGGGTTAAATTTTGGCACGTTTTTTCACGTACTGGAATAATTTTTTTTTTTTTTAAATCTTTCACTGAGTTAAATGAAAAACAAAGTATTTACAGTTAAAGAGTCTTTAATTCGGAATGAAACTTCAATTACCTAAATATTGTTTATACTGTCTCGAACAAAAATTTGATTCAACTTTTTATAACAAACTTTAACCCAAGATATATATTTTCGAATATTAAGACCAAAAGTTATTTTTTGTTCTTGTTCTGTTCATTCTCCGTGCAGAGAACACTAGCTAGATATGACCAAGATTCAACTTAACTGTCATGAATTACTGTTATAAACTAACAACAGCTCTTACTTAACAATAGAATGACCGAAATTGTCATTTTGACCGCAAATCATCTTTGAGAGGCGCTGGGTCGTGAAATAACTGCAATAGCTTACTTCCCTTTCGCAACTTTTTCTAACTTCTTCAGGTCATCAAAAACACGAGAGAAATTTTTTTATTAGATTAAATAATAAGTATACAAAGCAAAGCTCTTCTTAGAACAACCATAAAGATCAAAATTACTCGTACAGAAATTTGAGTGTATATTATTTGAAAATAGCTCACATTTTATTTTTCATTACTTATCTTTATTTGATTCACGCTCGCGTCTGATTGGAACGACAATGTATACATTTTTTCAATTAGGATATCCTTCTACTGTTCGTTACTGCCTGCCAACCCCCAGAACTATATACAGTAAAACCTTTTTTTGTGCGGTGGATAGGGACCGCATAAAAGAAATCGCATAAAAAAAATTGAAAATTTTATAAATTCTGACATGTAATAAACAAGTTTGTACCATATACCACCAAAAACTTTTTTTATGCGGTTGATAGGGACCACATAAAAAAAGTCGGACTCAGAAAATACATCAATGATTTATGAAATAGATAAGAGAATGTTTTCAATAGAACTAAATAATTAAATTAGACCTAAAGAAATTTTAAAAATATTTAATTCTTCATTGTACATATACATGTAGAAGTTTTCAAATTATACATTAAATAGTTTGCTGCTACTCGTCGTAATCCAAAACGCGCATCTTCTTGGAATGAATTGGTTGAAAATCGCTTGAAGATAGGATTTCAATTGATTTGTTTTTTGGTACTATAAAGTCAGTGATCAGATAAAATAAAATAAAAATCATAAAAACTACATATAAATAGAAACAAAAGTAATTAATTTTTTTACCTTTAATCTCACTATAAAATGAATCCTTAATCTAATGAATCGTGTATAAAACTCTGAATACGAAGCGTATAGTATTTGAGATACACGCAGACGAGAATTTAAACGGTTTAATTTTAAAATACTAAATATTTTAACACAGCAAACGATTTTTTACTGATTTACTTCAACTTGTTTAGCGCAGAATAAATTTTAAACAGAAGAGAAAATGGAGTTGACGTTAATAAATGAACTAATGAAAGTAAATAAACAGAGCATCGCGAAGTTCAGATACATCGTTGTCAAGGAGACCACGTAATCAGAGTTCGTCCACAACATGCATATGCACATTGATAGGAAACATTAAACTGGTGCTAAAGCCGTTAAGATTCATATACCGCATAAAAATAATTCGCACAAAAAAAATCGCACAAAAATAAAATCGCATAAAACCAATCGCACAAAAACAGAATCGCATAAAAAAGGACCGCACAAAAACAGGTCTCACTGTACCTTAATCTTTTACGATTGGCTCAATGATATCTCTCGACCTTCCTTTCGAGAAATTCTAAAGTTTTGAGGAAAGTCTTAATTCTTGAAGTGAAACTTAAAAATTCGTTTAAGATCCCTTATCGTAGCAAGTAAAATTTTTATTCAGTGCTTGAAATAGGCAATGAAACTCATGATCAAATGCTTATTAAACTGTTCGATATATTTTACCATCATTTGATGCGTCATGTAAAATATTAAAACAGAAATATGCAGCAAGCTGAACAATAGTTTACTTGCTTGCACAAATTTGCAAAGCTAGAACAGCCGCATTTTTTTTTGTTTAAAAGTTCTAGCAAACAATCAAAAAACTATAATTATGTACCTATGCAAATTAAAATAATAATTATTATTATTATAAATGTTTATAACTTGAGTAATTACATGGAAGTCTTAAAATAATTGATAATCCTAAAATTGTTATTGAAAAAGCACCTTTTTTAACTCCACAAATATTTTTATAACCGTTGTTGAACAGCCGATCCAGAGTTTACGACTATCAATGTTCAACTCCATAGCCTTGTAATTTTAAACGCAATCCAGAAAACAAGGGAGCTCCTGGATCAAGTATTCAGAGTTCGTGGGGTTTTTATTTAACTAACCAGAATGGAGAGGAAAACTGCGAAAGCCCCCCACGGTTAGCCTGACGGCAAGCGGACTCAAATTTATGATCCGTCACCCACTGAGAATATTTTACAACAGTAATGTAGTTGGTGCGAGCCGGGGGCGGAATTTGCATCGATCAGCCTTTGCTGGGATTCGAACCCAGTTCACCACATTGAGAGGCGAACGCTCTATCCCCTGAGCCTTTTCGTTGTTATGTTAACATTAATTAAGTGCATTTGCTCATGACAAGTTTACCATAACGACAGTTCCATTTGTTATTGTAAATTGTTGTTATAACGAGCGTTTAATATAACCTTAATGCGCTGAGCCTGATGTTAGTTTTTTCTCGTATAAACATGTTCAAGTTAGGTTTCAAATGTTGACAATAATGAAAAATGTTTTAGAAACACCAATTTTAGGGTGGATATCGATAACATTGTTGTTTAGATTAAAGAGGTATTGCTTCCAATGTATTTTTTTACGCAGAATCAATTGAAAACAAGTACGTCTCAGTAGCACTCATAACTCAAAAGGTAAAAGGTCTTCATGTGTAAAAAGTGATAGAACATACTATTTTGATTTATACACACTGCTACATCAATTCTAACTAGACAAGTGAGGTACAGCTTGCTGTGTCATTTTGTATGCTATATCGAACGAAAAAAAATTTTTAATAAGTGCACATCAAAATTAGTACTTTTTATACCTAAATATCCTTGAGACTGAAAGTATCAGTCCCATCGTCTTGTACTTGGTTTCACGCAATTTGGAGTAAAAACATACATAAGGAACAATAATTAATTTGCTTAAATAGCAATGCAATGTCAAATACTTATTCGTACATTGAAAAGTCTCCAGGACCTCTAAACTGTTAATCCTATTCTCTCATACTTAGTCTTATTTGATTCAGCGATACCGAAGATACTTGAACTATACCTTGAGATACTTGATACTTGAAGATACTTGAAGATCATTCACGGCTATGCATTAAGACAACTGGAACAGTCATGCAACACGTTGGGAAGAGATTGTCCTGCAATAAACGCGGTCGTTAGTGTCGTATGCCCGAACACTGTTGGTGCTGTAGAAATCGGCGATAGTCAACAGTTGCTTCTTGATAGCTCATGCATTCATAAAACCGTGGTGCTATATCTCTTTAAATTTAGAGTGGGACAATACGAATGTTTGTGTTGAGGAGCACTTAATTTGAAGTTACCATCAGATTAAATGATCATATACAGTTTAAAGAGTGTAGTCAAATCTAAACACCAATAACGTAAAAATCGTAAACCAAGCACAGCTTCTTCACACCATTTCTGAACAATCTTCGCTACCGAAAATACTTTCGATATCGTCAGTAAATTGCTTACAAATATTGGCGTGAATTTGTTGTTCTCTTCCGAGCTGCCAAATATCTACGAAAAGAAAAGTTCAGCAAATGCGTGATGTTTTTTCTTATTCAGTTTTTAACTGATATTATTTTAATAATTTATTTATTCAGTCTTTTTAGTTTGCTTTTTGTCAAAAATTGTTTTCATGGGCATTACAATCAATTTAATGATTTCATTGCAAAAACTTTTCGTTTTAAAAACAATTGCATTTTTAGTAATATATTCGTACTATTTCTTTCAAACTATTGTTATTTTGTCAATTTTTTTTAATTGGGTACTTGTTCTTCAAGAAGAATACTTCCCATACCCACACATGTGAACAATAGCGTCAGCGCCAGCTTATCTTTATCAACAAAATGGCGTATTAAAGTTGAGCTATACATAAGTTATAATTTTAATTAACGATAAGTTAATTAAATTCAGAGTCGTATCGCACACCAAATTAGCTGAAATAGAATTATTTCTCGTCTACTTCTTTTACTTAACTTAGATTTACTATTTGTTTAGGTATTTTATTGTAACCTGGATATATTTTTGTTTTGTATACCTGGCAACTTATGCATAATTAGTTTCTTTGTGTTCCTCATGGTCTGCTGCCTGTCTTTGTGATAAGTCTCTGTGTAAATATATAGTGAAAGAATCTATCTTTAAAAAAGAATCTTTGTGAAAGAATTTAGAATGCGTCACTTAAGAGAATTTACACTTGTAGGGCATGGCTTACTCGAAATAGAATGGAAAGAACAGTTGCTAGCGTAAGCAAATGCCACGTTTCAACAAACAATCAGGATCGAGATACCTACACTAAGTCACTTGCAAGTATCCCAATGTTTGCACGACATTGACAGTTCTGCACTAAAAAACTTTATTCAGCACCAAAAACGGTTGCAACTACGGATCAAAATTTTTTAGTGCATTAAAAATTTTTTTTAATATTTATTTTCTATACGCTTCTGTTCAGCTAAGCCTAATTTGAATTTATCTCAGTACTCTCTCTGTTTTGCGCGTGTTTGATTAGAGAACTGATTTTATTTTTGAAATTTATGTATAAATGCATTCGAAATTAATGATTTTTAATTTAGAGCATCATGTCGTAAATATAACTTTGCTGACTCTTTTTTAAGTGTATCATATTTTATGGTAATTATAAATTTTAGTGCAACCGAATGCTGGAAATGGTGACAGCTGCTTTATGTCAAACAGTGTGAAAAAACATTTTAGTGTTTCTTTACACTAAGAACTATTCTTTATTTTGGTTGTAGCGAAACACCAAGAACCAAAAACTATCTGTGGTGATTCACCATGCCACTTTTGGTGTAAAGTAGTCGCCATCATTTTTGGTGTGAAGATGCACACGAATTTTCTACAGTGTAGCATTGATGGTTTCTCTTATTGGCAAAGCAAACGTACACTGTTAAAAATTTAGTGTACCGTCACACTAAAAAGAACAACAACTCTTCACCAAAAGTGATGTGATGAAACACCAGAGATGATTCTTGGTGTCTTCAAACATCGAGGGTAGTTCTTGGTATTGGAAATCACCAGGAATGTTACTTTACGCTACTTTCGTCAGGAAATAATTACCACAATTACTTTAAAATTTTTAGTGTATCTTCGCACTAAAAATGGGTACAACTACTTTGCCCCAAAATTGTGTGGTGAGACATCAGAGTTAATTCTTGGTGTCATCAAACACCAAAAATAGTTCGTGTTGATGGGAAGCACCAGGAATGTTTATACTACTTTTGGCGTAAAATAGTTACCGAAATTAATTTTAAAATTTTTTAGAGTATCTTCGCAATAAAAGTGGATGCAAGTACTCTGCAACAAAATTGATTAGTGAAACACCAGAATTAGTTCTTGGTGTCGGGAAGTACCAGGAATGATACTTTACACTACTTTTGGCTTTAAGTAGTTAGCACAATTACTTTATTTATAAAAATAATCATAAAAACCTGTGCCTTTGAAATTACTCACGCCAGATCAAATTTATCGGGAGCGGCTTTAAACTCACGTTTAGTAAATTATCACGGCATCTATGCATCGAAATAACTAATTATTCGATATAAAAATAAAAAAAATGTCAACCCTTTAAAATCCGCTTTTAAAAATAGGTTAAAATAGGTAATTTTTTTATTATTTTCTTCGGCAAAGATTTCTACGTGGAAAAAAAAAAGAGAACCTTTTTAAATCGATACCACCTCGCTTATATACTTGAGTTCTAAGAAATCCCAGGCTTCCTCCCAAAAGAAACAAAAGCACTCCCCTTCAAGAACTCCAAAATTAAGCCCTGAACAACCCCTCTCCTCCCCCACTTCGATATCCACGGAATGTATCGAATCGTTATATCGACACATAGGCCCGTTCTTCCTTTGCCTCGGGGGCCCCGGGGACAAAATCATCGAAGACGGGTGAAGGACGGGTCGCCGGCCAAACAATCAAGGGTTTCCCCAGTGGCGACTGCGCCCCTCCTCCACTTGCGCCCCTGCATTCTCGGGGACCGTATCTGGAGTGGAATTTTAAAAGTTCTTGTCTTGGATTTTGCTTTTGTTTTCGGTCTGTTGGTCTCTTTTGTTTTCTCCTATGCTCTTCTTTTGCTTCTATTTTTGGTTCCTCGAAGATAACCACAGATTCTTCCTCTTGTCTTCATCTTCTTCTTCTTCAAGAGATGGAAGAAGAAAAAAAAGAAAGATAAAAAAGAAGATCATTGATGGATGTGTTGTGGAGTGGATAAAAGAACATTCTTGGATTTATAGAGGTGGATATTTAAGGTTGTTTTTTCGGAGGCTCCGTTGTAAATATGAAACGATGTTTTTTTTCCGAATAATATGCTACTTTTGTAACTGCTGTGAGTTTGAAATTGTTACTCGTGACTGTAAGGTCAAGTTTAGCTTATCTTAAGTCAGCGCTATCTAAGGTTATTTTGAAAAGGGCTCAAAACGTCTGTATAGAGAAAAGCCACATTTTTTTTAAAAAAATGAAAAGCGTTTGTAGCCTAATTTTTGAATATTTAAAACTTTACTCCAATGCTGCACTTCCTGAACTCATAAAAATTTGCGAAGATTTAGAATAATGAAGTGATTTTTATAGGTTTCATCTAGGTGGAAAAATTTCGCCAAATTGGTGATTTTTAAAAAAGTTTCATATTTTTTCAAGCATTTAAATTATTTGTCTGTTCTAAAGCCCAGATAATTCTTCACGGTAAAATTACATATATATAGTTTAAAATCATCGCATTGCTTCAAGTGTAAGGCACTTAAACTATGACTTTTTTATTTTCCCTGGCTACAAAGCTCTGAAAAATAGCGTTAAAAGTTCAATTTTAACTAAAGAAATAAAATTTAAGGAAAATAATATCTTTCATGAGTGTTATATTATGGTATGAAATGATAGAACAATGTAAGAGAAAAAAAGGAAAGAATTAAAGAAATTAGAAGTAAATTGATAAATCAACTTAATGCACAATTCAATAAAATTAAAATCCCCTATTTTTTTCTTCAAAAAATCTTTTTATATTTTCCTTTTTAAGCAAGTGAAAGCAAAATGGAATCACTTTTTTAAGAGAAGGAGCATTCAAAACACGTTTGAAAGTATTTGAAAAAAAATCTTGTTGTTAGAGTTAAAACCTAGTGCCTGAAAAATCGTTCTTCTAAATTTAATGATCTAATATGAAAAGTCTATTTAAATTTTACATTCCATACTTTTCTGAATCATATTACTTCAAACATTAAAATTATGCGAAAAGTATATTGAAATGCATAATGTTATACCATTTAATTCAGCAAAAAAGTTTTTTGACGAAACTTTTTATCAAAGAAATCAGTTTCAATAAAAAATCACTATTTATTTATTAAAAAAACGTTTAATAAATGCTTACGATAAAAAACGATTCAAAAAATTCCTCATATTGAAATAAAAAACTTTCAGATTGTTTTTTTTCTTAGTCTTAAAGTTCTTAATCAGATGTAAAAAACCATTCTGTAGAGAACTATTATCAAATTAGAAAAAAAAATTATTTACAAGTGAATTTTTTATTATAAAAATCATAACACTTACTTGATTTATAAATCCGGAGAATTCCAAATGAAATGTTCTACATTTGAAAATTTTATTCTTAAATAATATATACCTAGATTATCTCTTCATTACTTTTAGATGACAGACCACACAAGAAAATTTTATAATTGTAAGATCTCGATGAATTTCAATATGTAACTTAAAAACAGAATAGCTGCATTCCAGTTGAAATTATTTATTCAAAATTGAAAAAAATACTTACCAAGAAAACGATAAAAATTTATTAATGATCAACACAAATGATACTATTTCAAGTAATTCGGATGATTCTTTATTTTTGTTTTCCGAATTATATAGATTCAGATATATGTACTATTCCATAAAGAAGAAGAAGATTCTATACTTATTACAGTTCTGCACGTTCTGAATTCACTTTTATTCATTGGAATGAAGAAAGCAATGTTGACTACACTTTAATTTGAAATGAACTGAAGACAGAAAAAATTTATTTTACCGTAATACACACATCTGTAACAGTATGCGACCCCGAAATCGGAATAAGTTATCATTTGCAAGTTTGTTGATAATAGAAGTTAAAAAATATTGAGGAATTTTTCTTCAAATGTTTGGCGTGCTCTGTTTCTGAAAATTTTACCAATGTTCTGGAGAGTTTTTTCAAGTTCTTCGGCCTTTTCCTGAGGGAAATTTTGCTGCTTAGACAATGGTGCCTGTCTCTGCCAATGATTCTGATGGAACTGAATGATAACTTAATAAATAAATGCTTCGGGGGTGCCATCCCCTCCGCAGAGGATCAAAATTGTGATGGCATGTATTCGGATCATCCTCCGGGATGTTTCCCAGACCGTCGCCAATAGCCCATTGTGCAGCTCTAGTGCGACGTAAATTAACAACAACAAATAATCTATGAAATAAATAAATAAATAAATACTTGATATTTTCAGGCTCCCGTTAGAGGGCGTACTCAAGCGTTGCGATCGAGAATTGAAGGAAAAAAAAATAGTATTTCACCGTAATAGACACATCTGAAACAGTATGCGATCACGAAATTGGAATTTATCGGTTGCAAGTTTGTTGATATTAGAAAGGTCAATTAGAAAGGTAATTATTGAGAAATTGCTCTTCAAAAGTTGGGTTGCGTGTTCTGCTTTAGAAAGATTTAGCAATGTTCTGCGTCATTTTTTTTTCAAGCAATCCCTAGGAAAATTTTGCAGGGTAAGGAAACTGTTCCTTAGAAAATTTTGCTTCGTATTTGCTGATAAAAAATGGCGTCCTACTCTGTCAATGATTCTGATAGAACAAAATGAAAACTTAATATACATAAGACTGAAAATATACTACCCGTTAGAGGGCGTATTCTAGCGTTGCAATCGCGAATAGCAAACCAATTTGATACACATTCAGATATCTTAAAATTAAACTCACTGAATACCCGTTAATCGTACGGGTAAAAGAAATTAAACTATCAATAAATCTGTGCTTAACAACTGCACGCACAAAATTGAAAAACATATGAAAACACAATTAATAAAACTAAAATAATTCCAATTTTTTTTATTTAATTTAATATTTTGTCCCTGCTGGTGGCTTTAAATTAGCGAAATACGTTCTTAGTAGTTCATTCCATCAAAATAAGGATTAACTGTATTCTGTATCTTTTGATATTGCTCGAGGCCAACTTTTAATCGTCAAAATTTACCACAATTTAACGATTTTCTCTGGAAATGATCTCTTTCGAAGGCCTGCAGTAAACTCTTTCCAAAGTAGATATAAAATAGCACAATATTGATGCAGTTAATAGGTACCACATATGATAATTTTATCTACATTAGTATATTGATAAAAACTGTACTTACTATCATAGTACCAAAAGTGCCGATTGCAAAAATTAATTAAGAGCCATTGGTGTCAGAAATAGTACGGGTATTTTTAATATTTCTCTTGAACTAATTAGTATCATTTCTCCTTTAATTTTGTTTTTCACTACAGAGCTTATTTTTTTATGTCAGTTAGTACTAATTACTATCTTTAATTAAGCCTCATTAGCGTCAATATTAGCATGGCAAATTTTTAACAATTTCCTAATCGAATTAGAACCAAAACCCCATTAATTTTTCATTTAGTACATAGTTAATATTTTTATTTAAGTTAGTAGCTATTGTCAAAATCATTATTATTAATTAATTATTTTGATATTATCTGGGTAATTATCTTTAATTAAGCAACATTGGCTTCAATAACAGGACAGCGATGTTTTACTTTTCTTCTATCAGTACTATTTCTCTGATAATTTTGTTTTTTAGTACATAGTTATTTTTTTTACAGTTATTACCTATTTCCAAAATTAATTAAGCGTAATTGGCATTAATAAAATTAAAGAAATTTAGTACACTTCTCATAAATTAATTAGCATAATTTCTCCTTAACTTCACTTTTCAGTACATAACTTTTTTTTTTATTTCAAATATCATTAATTTTAAATTATTTAGTTTTGTGGAAATACGTTTCAAAAGCATAATTGGGTACTTACACTTCAAGAGGAGGAAGATCACTATTACCCACACATGTGATCTATGACGTCAGCGCTAGCTGATTGTTTATAAGCAAAATTGCGTGTTAAAGTTGAGCTAAGTTTCTCCATACAAGTTAGAATGTTAATTAACGTGAATTTAATAAAATACAGTGCTGTATCGAACATCAAATTTGTTGAAATATAATTCTTTCTCATCTATGCCATTCACTAAACTTAGATTTATTATTTTATTGTAATCGTAATACATTTTTATGTTGTGTACCAATCATATTGTTTATCTTCCGTATGGCTTCATGTCTATCTTAGTGTTAAGTAAGAAATATATAGTGAAAGAATTGAAATTTTTGTGAAAAGAATATAGAATCTGTCATTCAAGAGAATTGATACTTTACGGGCTTGGCTTACTCGAAATAGAATGGAAAGATTATAAACGTAAACAAATGCCACATTTCAACAACCAATCAGGATCTAGATACCCGCGCTGCGTCACTTTCATTTATCCCATTCAAAAATAGAATAATCACATAGTTTCAAATGACTTAATACTTTTTTGGTGACGTAGTCAAACCTATGCTATCACACACACATTGATCAATGAGTTTATCTGACTTAACAAATTAGGAATGATTAAACATCTAAGAAAGTGCAGAAAACTCCTTTTTTGATTAATTATGAGAGCTATAAGCAAATTAACATCACTAACGCTATCTTTAAAATCGTCTGTATTTTCATTTCTATCAATGGCTCTTGGTGTAAACCGAAGAGAAAATTCCATTTTTGTAAATGTATCTTCTGAGCTATCAAACTGAAATTTTTAAATAACTTTTAGAATTGGGAGGGAGGGGTAAAATTACCCCTTGCATCTAATGTCTAAATTTTAGAAGGCTATCTCAAACGGCTCTGGAGTTATAAGAAAGACACTAAAGCAAAATTTGTAATTTAATATTATAAAATTAATACATGTTGTTATTACATTAATAAATCTACTATAATTTCTTGGATTTCTTTTTTTCAAGCTTAATAGCCTCGAGTTTTTAATAAAAGTATTAAAAAATTTAAATTAACATATGTATAAATATTGAACTACGTTTAACTATTCTTGTTGTTGTCGTAAGGCATAAAGGCAAGGAGAGCGATTGTACGTGTTTTCCAGTGGCGCCATCTATGGCCGTGAATTCGACTTCTGTCTCACCCATACGTCACACCCGTTTGCACGATGGACCCATTCACGCATCCATTCATCCACAGATCGTCATTTTGACCTGAACAATCAATCTCCGCCTCACTATCCCAAAAGGTATAATTTGATATGAGAACGTGGAGGACTTTGTGCCCCGACATACTTAGCGTGCACCAGTTACCATTTACAACACGGGGAGTCTTCCGCCGGCTGGATTCGAACGCCCGTTCCAACGTACGTGAGTCCAGCGCAGGGTCAACCAGGCAATCCCGGCCCTGTTTAACTCTTCAATTATGTATTTAAAAGTAAGAATAACAGGATTTGAAGACAATTCATGTCATCAAGAGAACACAAAGAAAAGAAAAAGACAACTCAAAGAACTTTTCAAACAACGTAGATTTATTATTTTCAAAAACCACATAATATATATAATAGATCATTCATGTTTAGTGATAAGTCAATATATTTACATATGTACAAATCATAATCAGTCCTTGTCCGCTTTTATAAGATTTAAGAAAACAAAGCGTAACACTTTATAGAATTCAGATCATATAAATTCTGGACTTCGTCGAGTACAATTTTTAAATGATAAATTTCATTCATGTCGAAAAAATGACAAACGTATAATTCACAACCATTTGGTACATAATTAAGGTATCCAACAGGGTAAAAAATCAGCGATTTCGGCAAAAAATTTTGATTTTATTATCTATATTTGAATTTATATTCATTAGCTTTCTAAATCACTTTAAATTGAGAATGAATGTTATTATTTTAATCAACTTTTTTATGTGAAATAAATTTCTTTAGTATATTTTGTAAATTATATACCTTAAATGTATTTTCAGAACAACGTTGATTTTGAGAAAATCTCTTTACGCTAACACACATCAAAAAAATGTTTGCTATAGAATTCTTTTAAACTATAAATTTTGTATTATATTAGCTATGCTTAGCTATGTTAAAATTTGTGATCTTAATTGCGAATTTATTAGTTTTTTCCTATTTAAATGAACTTCAGTTAATTAATTAATTATTATTATTAATAATTTTTTAATTCATTATTAACTATTAGTTAATTAATTATTAATAATTATTTAATTTATCATTAACTGTTATTAGTTAGTTAATAAATTATTGTTATGAATACTAATTATTTAGATTATTATTAATTTTTAATTGAAAATAAATAATAATTAATTTTCATGTTTTAAGCAGAATTTCCTTAAAAAAATTTCATATTAAACAATATTTATTTTTCCACCTATGTTTTAATTTTTTTTTAAAGATTTTAGTTCAAAACACAGTTAATCTTATTACTGACCCAGAAAAAAACACCATTTTGATACTTATGCATGACTATTCGATACAGAGCTGTTAGCGCGGGATAAAATTTTTTTAGTGTTTATGCTCAAATTCATCTTTACTTTGAAAACATATTTTATAAATTTTTAAAATTTACTTCATATTATTAGTTTTAGGATAACTGCTTATCAAAAATGAAAATAAAATAATTTTAGTTAAAATTGCTTTCAAAAAAAGTTGTGTCAAACCCATCCGGGTACCTTAAAAATGCTATAAGTAAACAAAAAAGAGAATGATAAAGCAGGTACAATATTTTAAATGACTCACATGAATAAATAATAATGTCATGGTAAAAGTTTGACCTTATTTCAAAAAGATTATTTAGCAAATGTTAGCCTTGATAATATAGTTGAGCCTTAATATTATGCAAAATCAATCCTTTTCAAAATTAAATTACTCAAGTTGAATTCAACTTGAACCAAAATATTTAACCTAACAGTATAAAGGTTACTACAATTCTGTACGGCTTAACATCGAATTGATTTTATATAAAATTCTCTAATGTCATTCCTTTAAGAAGGTTCTTTTTTGCGCCAAGGAAATTTAAGTGAGTGCCTTACACTTGAAGCAAAACTATAATTTTGAGTTACGTATTATCTTGCTGTAAAGAATTATCTGAGCTTTAGAACGAACAAAGAACTAAAATATTTAAAAAATTATTAGACTTTTTTAAAATTCGCCAATTTGGCGATATTTTTCCACCTAGATGAAAATTATCAAAATCAATGCCTTATTCTTATTATTTTTTTTTTTAAATTTTAATGAGCATAGATAATGAATCATTGGAGGAAGTTTCTAAATATTTAAATATTAGACCATAAATGCTTTGCATACTCTCAAAACTGTGGCTTTTCTCCCTATTGACGTTTTGCGCCATTTTTAGAATAAGCATGGAGGGAGCTGGCTAAATATAAACTAAATTTGACCAAACGGTCGTGAGTAACAGTTAAAAACAGTCACCAGTTACGTAAATAGCATATGATAAGCAAAAAACCATTAATTTGATTTGAAGTCGGGGCTTTCGAAAAACAGTCTTATGTTAAACCTTATTACCTGAAAGTCGAATCATAAAAACATTTTAAATCGATATTTTTGAAGAAAAAATCCTTTATAAAAGAATACTTCTGGTGTAAGTAGAAACAATTTTTAAGTTATGTATTGCGTCACAGTAAATTTCACAAAAATTCAAAGTGTAATGTCAGATTAACGCACCAAATCATTTGAAGTTTTCTGTGCATTTTCAAAAAATAGATCATTCAAACTTTAAATTGTAATAGGAAAAAAAAATTTCTTTTCTTTTTGATATAAGGACAAACTTATCTAATAAAATGATACCAATAAGTATAAAGTATTTGAATATCTGAATATCAATCCATCTGAATAAAGAAATTTTATTGCACATCTTGAACTTTGACCAGAATTAAATATTATTTGGAAAAAAAAATATTATTACAATTTAATGAATTAAATTATAGTTATTCTCTCTATACTTTTCTTTAACCAATACAGGATGAAAAAAAGATTATTTAATTTGTACTTTTCTCTTTTTTCATTTTCAGTTCCTCTATTGACAGTTCATTATAACTTAAATTTGTTCATTAGAACTGCAAAAGATATAACAAATAATTCAAAGATATAACAAATGATTCAAACGTATAAAACATCTTAATTAAACTTTATGATTAAAAAGAAATTGTAATGTTTAGTTTATCGAAGAAAAAAACTATCGATTTATTTATTGCCGACAAGTATAAACTTTCGGTATATGGCATGTTCATTATTTAGGAACTTGTAGCATACTGGGTGTTCCTTCACCGCCCTGAATGTATATTTTTGGAAATCTTGTGAATAATACCGCCAAGATTTATGCGCAAGTGCAGGGCCTGGACAAGATAATGGAGATATATTCATATTCTAATTCATATTTTCCTATTTCTCCAGAAATACTTAACGAATTATTATTTGTCTTCAGAAGTGTTTAGATCATGCGATTTCTCATACATATCACTGAAGTTTAAAGCTTTTAGAGGTTTGAAGGACCAACAAAAAGTTACAAATGGAAAATACTGTTTTTGAACACCCTATGCTAAAAAATGTAACGATAGATTTGTAACTTGTAACTGTTATTTTGGTTACTATAAGCTGTAATTACACAAAATTTTATAAGCTTAGCTTAAATATTAATGGACATTTTCATAAAAAAGCCATTTTTTTGTCTTTTGTTGTTTTGCTATAACTTTAAAAATATTCAATTAAATTAAACAACATTTTCAGAGCAAATCATTAAGTTTTTTCTTTAAAATTTGAGAAAAATTCGCTTTAAATTGTGTGAGATGAGCAATTAAAACATTTTTACTTTTGATTATTTGTTTATTAAATGTCTATAATCTATTTGTCTATTAAAAATTTTAAAAAATAATATTGCAAAATACAATTTGTAGAAAACCCCTTATCATTTAGAATTTTCCTTTAAAAAGTGCGAAAACTGCTTTGAAAATTGCTGGAAACTTTTTAAATTTTTAAGATATTCAAATGGTCTTTTTTCATTAGTTGCCAAATTCGATACCCTACGAAATTGAGAATTTTTTTAAAATTTTTTTCCAGCGCATGCGCAGTATTAAAGAACTACTTTAATTACTCATATCTTGCGCAGTTTGAAACGAATTTTTTTCAAATTGTCGGTCCCTCAAAACTCGAAAAGCTTTAAACTTCATTGATATGTATGGGAAATTGTTAGATCTAAGCACTTCTGTAGTTATAAAATAAAATATCCCATCTTGCTCAAAAGAGATTCTTTAGATTTTGATGGTGCACTTGTATCTTCCTCTCCTAAATGAGACCACTAATATGCATACGTTGTTGACTACATTTTGGACAATAATTCTTAAAATACACATAAAGGGTGGTCAATATGGAACACCTTGCATTTCAAAATTAATTAAGTGACATTCACCGGCAGTACTATAAAATTTACAGTGTATTTTACAGTCATATTTACATCTGATACCCTACTGAAAATTATTTGAAATACTATTCAAATAGTATTTAAATGAACCAATTTTTGAAAAATAGATAATTGATCTAATTTTGCAATATTCTATAAATATTTGAAGAAATAAACATTGAAAAAAACTAAACGGAGATTTAAAAAAAAAAAAAACAAAAAAAAACGTTGTATAGTTTTCTTAAATTTAAAAATATTCGTGATGCAAAATAATTTCCCAAAATATTAATCAACCTTTTTTCTCTCTCTCGGCTACTGCGGTTTTTCTAATTTTGTTTCTCACCATAATCTTTCCATTTTTTGTTGGAAACTATTATATTTCAAATCACTTTTAACTTTTTTATCAACGTGTAGTTCTGAAAATGGGAGCCAGTTTTTGAGCGCTTGAAATGTGGTGACTGTTATTTCTGATTTGAATATTATTGAAGTTTTTAATCCAGCAACCTATTCACATTGCTTTTCAACAATAAATTTATGAATTTGTATATTTTATGAGTTATTACATGTATTGTTTTTTTTAATATTTAAACCTGATATTGGAAAAAATCTTTTAAAATATGGACTGATTTGACGTAGACTTGCTTCATCTATGTATCCTATGTACCCGGTAGAGCAATTTGCAAAGTCAATATTCTGAACTATCTTCAAACATTCAAATTTTCTGGGCAGGCAAAGATTATTATTGTAAAAATTAAGTTTAATTTAATATATATTTATCACAATTTGCAAATATTAAATTTAATCAAGTTATGCACAAAATATTTCTGTTGTTTAAATATTATTTGAATTACAATACAATCACAGTTTAGCTTTACCCAAAATGGAGAAAATAAAAATTTAAAAAAAAGTTGTGGTCACTTTATTTCAATCACTGGTTAGCCATTAGTCAAGTACTATTTTTTTGGTTAGACTCCAATAAACACCATAGCATTTCAAATCATGGGTTGCAAAAACTGTCTCAATTGTTGTTAGTCGTCGGATTTGTTTTCAAATCCTGGGCTATATGCGTGTTTCAAGATGTCACAAAATACTTTTCCATCTTCAGTATATATTTAAATAACAGTCAAGACAGTAATTATAAGTTAATAAAAGGAGAATATAAAAATACTTTAAATTAATATTGTGTAAATATATTAAGAATGACTACTAAGGAAAAGAAAAAGAAAAAAATAATTCTAAAAAAATTATCAAACTGCAACTGTCGCCATAGCAACGCATGCCATGACGACTCATGCGCTCTGTTTACTATTACTCTTGAACACAGTTGAAAAGTGCGATGATGTCCAAATAAAGTGCGCACGCCATCAAACCCGAAACGAGACCCATTTTGCCATTGCGTAAAAAAAGATCATTATATTTGGTTCAATAGCGAAATTAGGAAGAAAGTTTTAAGTTGCAGGTGATAATATAAAAATTTTTTAAATTGCAGGGATAACAGAATCGTGGTTTAGATAATTGAATTTGTGCTTTTTTAAAGTTACTTCAAAAAATTCATTACCATACCATCACTGGTACTTTGAAGACTGATAAAATAATAACCAGATAAATAAACATTGTCTTCTTCCGGTATAAAATTTTAAATAAAGCTACACTATTCCTTTCTTTTATAAATAATGATGGAAAAATATTTTTATTATTTCGTTTTATCTTTAATTTTCACCTTTTTTTGGTTTTTCTGCTCGAAATTTTTATCCATTAAAACTAATCTGCATATGATGAGAAAATCTGCAGAGCCCACTGCCGTGCTGGTGGTTTTGCTTACGAGCCCCTTAATATCACTGTTATTTATATGAATTAATTTTAGAAAAATATTCTTGTTGCATACAGTCGAATTATCTAAAAATAGTAAAACCAACTTTTTAGAGAATTCAGATCGATTATTTTACTTAAATTCTTTGAATGAAGTTTCGATTGCTTAAAATGTTATTGAAGATTAGAAAAATCATTAAAAGTTAAACAAATGAGCTGTTTACCGTATTCTGCTTAGGGAACAAGACATTCGAAACTAGTTTCAAAGTTTGTCCACAGATGGAGCTGCGTACTGAAAAAATTTTAAAACAATATTTTCAAAATAACCAGAATTTGCAACTGCGATATGGTCTGAAGACAAAATTAATAAGCCTGAGCTCAAATACTTTAGTTTAAACTGGTGTGACATGCGTTTGAAAAACAAATTATAATTTTTTTCTTTTTTGCTGTCATCGACTTAGTCTGATATATATATAACAAGATGCTTATGATAACAAGACTTGTCATTAATTTTGAAGTTCGATGAGAAAATATACCAGTTAAGGAGAAGGCAGCAAACCTTACATTTATTTCTTCTTCAGGGCTTCTAAATCATTGATTAATTTTTTACATTGGGCATTATTTCGTTTTAAAAAAACGTTCTTTGTTGAGAATAGCAATACATTTTATGCGTAAAATTAGTTCATAACAATAATTTAGTAAAATTTTCA
The DNA here is from genome assembly GCF_982258835.1 of Parasteatoda tepidariorum. NCBI lineage: Eukaryota > Metazoa > Arthropoda > Arachnida > Araneae > Theridiidae > Parasteatoda > Parasteatoda tepidariorum. The sequence goes on along the minus strand of NC_141763.1, from coordinate 94,315,656 downwards.
AATAAAATAACAATATATACTAATAATTTGCAGTTTTTATAAATTAAAACATATTTTGTTCCTCTTCCTGCTACACTTTTTTTTCCCTTAAGGAATGCAGAATAATTTGACTGCATTCCAAAATTATTCATGAAATGAATAAGATAGCTTCGTTAAGCAGCTTTCTTCTCTGTTATTTCCGAGCATGAAATTTAAATTGCACATGAAAAAGAAAACTCGAAAATATCACACACAAGTAAATGAAAATAATTAGACTGTTTTTGTACAAAATCAATTTAGACCAAGATACCTTTTGCTCTAAAGTAATAAATTAGGTTATACTGCTAATGTTTTATGTTGACTGTATTCAGAAGAATATGTGGGCAATAACAAATGAAAAATAAGAAATAACCTATTCACCTTTTATTTCATGACCGAGGTTCTCTCTATTATCAGCAGATGGCAGCACACTAAGAGGAGCTTATAACTTCCTCTTGATGATACGAATGCATAGATTGACACTCTGAGCTGCTATTTCGTCATAGAAGGACTGTAAGACTTCCGGTTTGAATTATTTTTTTTCCTGGGATACTGGGTGAATAAAAACGTGAGGAAAAAAAAGCTATGCTCATAAATTTTATATGTTGCTGCTGCGTGCCATTTACTTTAGCTGTCTTATTTATTTCAAGCGTTTAAGTGCCAAATTAGGTCATTATTTTGAATAAAAAGTGGTTCTTGATAAATTGTTTTTCTAATACCCCATTAATTTTCATCGACTTTTCATAAAAAATGATTTCATATCAAACTTGGTCCATAGTTTTGTATACTTTTCTATTTTTCTTCAGTAACCAATCACAAGATGAGTTCAAGGTATGTGATGAATCTCTGAATGTTGGGTCTCCTTGTGCCTCCGGAGATCGACTTTCCTCTGGAATGCCCTTCCACATATGTCACAGGCAAAAGGTTTGAATCCCGTGTGCTTCCTGCTATGGGTTATGAGATTAGAGGACTGGCTGAAAGCCTTACCGCATACGGCACATTTATGAGGTTTTTCACCTAAATAATAATAAAAAGAAACAATTATTAATAATAAAAGAACAATTAGTTGGAAACTCAATCAAATATGAGACATTAAAAGAGAAAGGATTCATACAGGATGTTCCCCAGTCACCACCCTTAATGTTTAAAATTCCACGTCAAAAATAGTGCTAAAAAAGCAATGCATGTTAGGGGTCACAAACTAATTTTTAAGCGAATATAAATTTAAAACCTGAGCGAAATCTGACTATCACTATTGTGGAAGGTTGGATTAAAAATAATGAAACTTGTTCAATTGCCTGAAGAATTAAAGAAGAGGTGAATCGACGCTGCTCTAAGCTTTCTCCAGCAATAAAAGAAGTTCAATATATATATATATATATATATATATATATATATATATATATATATATATATATATATATATGCAGCTTAAGCGCAATAAATGTTACTTATTGTTTTTCTTAACTTTCTTAGTGTTTGGGCAAATCCGTGGATAAATTGTTCGCTAAAAATTTCTTTATTAATTTATACAATTCCATGTGCAAATCCATTTCGGGCAAATCCGTGGTTAAAATTATCTGCTAAAAATTTTTTTCTTTGTTAATTTTTCCATGTGCAAATCCATTTCGGGCAAATCCGTGTTAAAAATTATCTATTAAAATTTTTTCTTTGATAATTTAAATAATTTTTCTATGTACTAATCCATATCGTGCAAATCCGCGGCTAAAATTATTTGCAAAGCAGGCAATTTATGTTTCTCTTTTCTATTTTATATTTTTTCTTAAATAAACATCTATCTTCTAAAACTATTTATGATCAATTTTTAAAATTATCCAGTATAATATTACCTTGTGCACATCCATTTCGGGCCCATCCTTGGTAACTAACAAATCAAAACTCAGAATAACAAATCACTTCAGCAGTGCAGTAAGAACGACACTTTAGAACCCTTTTGTTACACTCAATTTGCGCTTTTGTTTTCATATTTTGTAATCTGGCAATCTTTCTGCGAAAACATTTTTAAATCATTCTTGAAAAATAACTGTCCATGTAAGTTGTTATGATTTTGCTACTCGCTTTATAGTCCCCCCTTTTTAATGTTTTTTATTTTTATTTTATTTTTTCTTTTTATTTTATTTTATTATCTGTTTTTACATGTTATATTTACTTTTTATGATCTATTTTTATGTAGTTATTTTATAAAAAAAAAAAAAAAAAATTTTTTTTGAGTGCTCCTCACACTATTGTATTAATATATTTTGCTTTGGCTTTATTGATACAATATCAGAAAGCACTCTGTTTTGCGGATATAATCGTGTGGGCTGAAGAAAAGATTATATCTTTTTTTTCCGGCTTTTTTTCCGGTTTTTTAATTATCATTTCACTTTTCTTTTTTTTTTTCTTTTTTTTTTTTTAAATAAAACTTTGTTTGTTGTTTTTTTACTTATTATTTCCCACCCCCTTTTTTTCATATGTCTATAATTTTTCTTTGTTTTATTCTTCATTTTGAACTTATCTAATGAGTGCTGTTTACTTGCAGCTTAAGCGCAATAAATGTTACTTATTGTTTTTCTTAACTTTCTTAGTGTTTTCTTGTATTTATTTATTATATATATATATATATATATATATATATATATATATATATATATATATATATATATATATATATATATATATATATATATATATATATATATATATATATTGAGAATTTTATTTTAGCCTGTTCACGGTCACTCCAGAATTTAAATATCCGTACCTTAATAAATCATTTTCATTAGATAAACCATCAAAAATTAAAATGGTTTTGATAATTATCTAACCTCTGTTATTGGTCTTACTCTGGGTAAGTGGAGTTTTAAATTTCAAGATTCTCTAATCACTGTTTATCAAATTATAGATTTAGAAGCCTGTATTTATTAGCAAACTTATAAACTGATTTGCTAATACACAGATTCAATTATTTATACCTTCTTTCTCCCTTTATTCACTCGCTATATCAAGTATTCGTTATTATGAAAATTATCAGTGTGATACACTATTCATAAACAATATTAAATTGCAATTGCTATTTAATGATGACTGCCATCCTTTAACTATAGACTACATAGGCTTATAAACAAATAAATAAATTTAAAATGTGAAACCTGATTGAAACTAAAGAAAATTTTGTTTTAGGCACTTGGTTTTTCTTTTAAAATAATAATTTTCTTAAGTTTTATTTAATTTTGGGGTATTATTTTTTAAGAAAAGACATTGTTTTTGTTATATATTTACCATTAAATTGTACAAAATTTATATATTTTTTTAAAACCAATAATATTAAAATATTATATTATACGATTAAACGATTTATGAGATACCGTTTATATAATTAGTTTATAAAGTGGATATAGTTATACTATTTGAAGAGAAATCCAAATATTTTCTATAAATGCAAATCTAAATATATCCTACCTAATATATTCATACATTTCATCAAGCTATTTTTTATTAATAGAGATTGAAATACATACTTTAACGTGGCATCCAAAACATTTATTTAGAAAGGGATGTCGTAAATTTTTCCTATAAATTTAAATCTGAATATTTCCTATATAGTTGATTCATACATTTCATCCAGCTGTTTTCTATTAATGTATATCAAAATACTTCCTCAATCGCAGAATCCAAAAAATTTATTTAGATTGATCTATAAATATTTCCTATAATCTACATTTAAATATTTCCTATGTAGTAGATTCAAACATTTCATACAGTCTATTAGTATGGATAAAATTTTTCTTTAATCTTAAAATCTTAAACAATTATTTAAAGTTGTATGTAAATATTTTCCACAAATTGAAATCTACATATTTCTTATATAGTGGATTCATATATTTCATCCAGCTATTTCTATATTTATGTAGTGGAATAAAAAATCGAAATACTTCCTTAATTGTGGAATTCAAAAATTTCCTTTAGAGTGAGATGTAAGTATTTCCGATAACATGAAATCTAAATATTCTGCTTAATGGATTCATACATTTCATCCAGCTATGTTTTATTAATATAGATCGAAATATTTCCTTAATCATAGAATCCAAACAATCATAGATTGAGCTATAAATATTTCTTATTACATCTAAATATTTCCCATATAGAAGATGCATACATTTCATCCAGCTATTTCATATTAATATGGATAAAATCCTTTCTTAATCGTAAAATCTAAAAAATTCATTTAACGTAGAATGTAAATATATTTTCTGCAAATTTATATCAGCATATTTCTTATATTGTGGATACATACATTTCATCCAGCTATTTCTTATTGATAAAAAATTTAAATATTTCCTTAATCGTAGATCTCAGTGGATTCATAGATTTTATCCAGCTATTTCCCATTAATATAAATCAAAATACTTTCTTTAATCGTAGAATACAAAAAAATTTATTTAGATTGAGCTATAAATATTTCCTATAAATCGACATCTAAATATTTTCTATGTAGTAGATTCATACATATTATCCAGCTATTTTCTATTAATATGGATAAAATTCTCCCTTAATCTTAAAATCTAAAAAATTTATTTAAAGTAGGATGTAAATCTTCCCTACAAATTGATATCTACATATTTCTTACATAGTGGATTCATACATTTCCACCAGCTATTTCCTATTAATATAGATTAAGATACTTCCTTAATCATGGAATCTAAAAATTTCATTTAGAGTGGGATGTAAATATTTACGATGAAATGAAATCTAAATATTTCCAATGTAGTGGATTCACACATTTCATCTAGCTATTTCCTATTAATATAGATCAAAATACTTCCTTAATCATGGAATCAAAAAATTTTATTTAGAGTGGGATGTAAATATTTACGATAAAATGAAGTCTAAATATTTCCAATGAAGTGGATTCATACATTTCATCTAGCTATTTCCTATTAGTATGGATCAAAATACTTCCTTAATCATGGAATCAAAAATTTTTATTTAGAGTGGGATGTAAATATTTACGATAAAATGAAGTCTAAATATTTCCTGCATAGTGGATTCATACATTTCATCCATATTTCCAATGTAGTGGATTCACACATTTCATCTAGCTATTTCCTATTAATATAGATCAAAATACTTCCTTAATCATGGAATCAAAAAATTTTATTTAGAGTGGGATGTAAATATTTACGATAAAATGAAGTCTAAATATTTCCAATGAAGTGGATTCATACATTTCATCTAGCTATTTCCTATTAGTATGGATCAAAATACTTCCTTAATCATGGAATCAAAAAATTTTATTTAGAGTGGGATGTAAATATTTACGATAAAATGAAGTCTAAATATTTCCAATGAAGTGGATTCATACATTTCATCTAGCTATTTCCTATTAATATAGATCAAAATACTTCCTTAATCATGGAATCTAAAAATTTTATTTAGAGTGGGATGTAAATATTTCCTGCATAGTGGATTCATACATTTCATCCAACTACTTCCTATTAATATAGATCAAAATACTTCCTTAATCATGGAATCTAAAAATTTTATTTAGAGTGGGATGTAAATATTTCCAATAAATTCCCAATATTGCAGTGGAATTGAACTATTTCCTATGATTTGAAATCAAAATATGTGGAATCCAAACATTCCACTTCCAGTTCTAAAATCAAATATGTTCAAGAAAAATGCACTCTAAAAGGCAGGCGGAAACGGTCTAAATCAAACTCCGGTTTTCTAAAGAGAAACTAAATTCCCGCCCACAAGAATGGATTTCAACTTTTCATATCGTAAGTGAAATCTAATATGAGTTACGCTTAAATGATTTATATCCTACAACAGCAAACAAAAATTTATAAACCTCTTTATTCCTTCAAGCCTATCAAATGGTCTATAATTTTATAAAGAGATGAAAATTACATTTATCCCCAGGCAGTGTACGAATCAAAAACACATTCCACAAATTCCTGTTCAAACAATAAAAAACACATAATCCTGTTTATCTTCATGAATTCCAACCCATTCATTCCCTGTAGCATCTCCAACGAATAAAAAAATAAGTTACTTCGAATCTATCACAAGACGTATTTTTCTCCCCCCCCCCATAAATAAACCAGTCCCATTTCCCACTGCAATTTCCATGCTTTGCCACCCAACTAAACTCCCGAAACCCCTCAAAAAAATTTCACCCCCCTCTTTTCCCCCAATAAAAAAGTGAGCAGTCAAAAGTGGCGATATCCTGGTTCCGGAAACCAGGAGCAGGAACTGTAAAATCTGATCCGCATTATCCTGACCGTGGTTACAAGATTAGCGAGAATACCTCCCCCCCTTTCATCTTTTACCCAGCATTCCTTGCTCTTTTCCACATGCCCCTTTTCCCAAAAGAGGGGCGCGTGCCCTCCATTAATGCCTCCACCACTCCTCCTCATTTAGCTTGATTCAAAGCAGATGGCCCCAAAGAAGAGGAAACCTAATTACTTGTCCGCAGCATCCAGTCAACCGGACCATTTGTCCTTCTGTCCCGCTCTCCGATTGCTCCCGATCCCGATCCAGTTAGTTCCTTTTCAATCCACAGATTATTTATCCCGTTTCTCATATTTTAATCGCTTTGAGAAAAACATTTCTTTTCTACACTAGGAAGAAAGATTCAAAAATGAAAAGAAAAAAAAACAGCTCTAAGAGCCAATCATAAAATTGATTTTTATTTTCGATCAGTTTGCATATTAGAGGTCATTTTCCTGAAAAGCTAAAAAATACGTAACCACCATTTTTCTGAATATTTGTTTAAAAAAAATGAAGTAAATTTTGTATAAAAAATTAAGTATGAAAGTATTATTATGGAAGTTACAAGCAATTATTTAAGTGAGAGATTAAAATCACTATCAAATTCTGACGAAATACAATCATGATTAACTAGAGAGAATGAGAGATAAAAATAACTAATGAAATTTCGTCATGCTTTTTTGCATCATTTTCAAATGGTTTAGTTTCTGCTTATTTATTTTTTTTTTAATTTATTTTTTTACTTAAGTACTAATTAAGATAGCGATGGTTTAGTAGTTAAGGCACTCAGCGGTCATAACAAAGGACTGGAGTTTGAATCCCGGCGGCGGCATGAAGCTGACCAGAATTCCAATCAATAGCTAGCAGTTTATTAAGAAATCAGAGTCAGCTTGTACACAATGCCAAGATCTTAAAATATTAGAGCCCTAAGCACCAATGATCTCTCGGATTGTCTAACAAATATTAATTTGAGACAAGATATAGGATGTGAAAAACGACCAAAATATTCAAAAAATGCAACAACAACAAAATCATTATCATTTAGCCCTGTGTATAAATCAAAGGGTGAGTGAGAGATTTGCCTTTTATATAATATAAATCGAACAATACCGTTCACTCAAGTCAATAGGTTATGGAGATGTATTAAATTCAAGATAATAGCATATTAAAAGTTGCGTGGAGCCCTTGTAGCCCAGTGGTTACAGAATCGGACCCCAATCTGGAGGAGCCAGGGTTCGATCCTCGACTCCGCTAAGATCCCCCACCTAGTACATGCGATATGCGAGCTCGTAAAAATCTGTGAAATCGAAAGTCCTGTGCTCGGTCGCTGAGCAGCACCACCATGGGTACAGGAATCAGGAGAAAGTTTCCCTCCACATCAGATTCATATCTAAATTGAGGAAGAGGTGCTGCCATCTATCCACGGGGATTCTGAGCTAAGACGTACTTTCGCCCTTGCGGTGTTCTCTTGACAAAAGAAAAGTGCATTTTCCAGAATTATTATAATTAATAATAATTATTAGTATTTAACACTTTTTTAAACGCAAATTTTGAATTCTCTAACTACATATTGCTATATTTTAAATGAAAATATCATAAAACATATAAAAAGTATCTAAATTTTTTTTATTGTTGGAAACTAATATATATATATATATATATATATATATATATATATATATATATATATATATATATATATATATATATATATATATATATATATATATATATATATATATATATATATATATATATATATATATATATATATATATATATATATATATATATATATATATATATATATATATATATATATATATATATTTATATTAATTTATTAATATATATATTAATTTATAAATTGAATGCATTACAAATTGTAGCTAACTTATTTTTCCAAACACCTTTAAGCATTGTAATTTCCTCAAAAAAGAGAGGGAGGCCGGTTTGAACACTCAATAATTTCTTTGCAAAAGTCACTACAAATTACTACGAATTCCGAACGAAAAAACCTAATCTTCAAAAATTTGACAGTTTTATAATTATCATAATGTGAAACTCCTTTTCATAGGCAAACATTGAATTTTGCTTCCCTGGTAAGTGTTTAGATATTTTCAGCTTTCACTATTTCAATAAATTTTGTAACATTTTCCAGCTTTTAAAAGTTTTATAAGTTTAAATTTAATGCATTTTGAATTTAAAAAAAAAATCTTACATTTTGAAACGAAAATTAAGGTTAATTTTAATTTTTGATTTCCTCAGTATACTTTGAAATCATCCCTTTTTTTGCTTTGTACTTATTTTTTTTACTCGTTATTTTTTTAAAATCAAAACACTTTGTTTTTGTCTAGTTACTTTTGCTTAAAGTACTAGTATTTTTGTTCATACTTTTAAAAAGTAACATTCTTATGTATGATCCACATCATGTTAGTTTTTAAAATATTAATTTTATTATTTTTTTCAACATAATTTACATTATCTCGAACATTTTTTCTTCTTCAACCAAATATTCACACACAGCAATCATAGATTAATTCGATTTTAGTTATGTCTCTGACTCAGAATTTTCATTAAACATATTTTTTTCTTTTTCTAACTATTTTGTATTTATTTAGGTTAAAATAAGTGAAAAAAATACATTTATCATTTTAGTAGCTTATAGTTATTAAATACAGCTAGGATCAAGAGTGTGTTTTTCTGTGTTATAGTTAAAATATTCCAAACACGGCTCATTCCCAAACAATAATTGTTCAAATTTGCAGTTATTTATATTTAAGAGAAACAATAATTCATCATTGAAATTTATTTAATTTGTGAAACCAATTATTTACAAGTTTTTGAATATAAATGGAAAAAAATATTTTAAACCGCTTTTTTTGGATTTTATATTTTAATAAAATATAATTCCGATAATCTAATATATTTTTTAGTAATTATTATACTATATTTTGTCGTTAAAATACCGGAATATATTTTTACTTGTAATTAGGGAGTCAAAAAAGTATATTTAAGGGACACCGTTGTTCCATTTGCATCAAAGGATTATAAATTCACCAAACTAGCTTAACCCTTTGGCACAGGATTTTTATTAAACTTATTTTTAGCACTCTTTTCTTTATTTTATATTAATTTAGATTAGAATACGTGAAAAATATTATATTTAGCATTTCAATAATTTTTGTTTATTAAATGCAGCATGAAGCACCGGTTTCTTTTCATGCGTTAAATGAAAAATCTTCCAAATGCGGCTCACTTCCAAACAATAATTTTTCAAATTTGCACTTATTTGTAGTTATTTAGAACTGAGAGAAACAGTTATTCATCATTTAAATTTCTATAATTTACGAAACTAATTATTGATAATTTTATAAATGTGAGTGAAAGATATTCCAAACTACTTATGTTGGATTTTACATTTTAGTGCAAATATAATTCCGATAATCTAACAGATTTTTAGAAACTATTAGACTGTTTTTAATAATTACCTGATAAATACAAAACCATGTTTATTTATTTCAATTAGAATGATTGAAAAAAATATATTTAAGGGATACCAGTGTCCTATCTACAAGCAAGAGTTATAAAAAATATTATTTTCATTTTTTAATCAAATCATTACAATACAAATTTATAGCTATATAAGCAATGAGCAATCACCGAGATCACGTGTGTTTGGTGGCTGTTTAATAAAATGTTTAAATATCATAAATAATAAAATGCTGATCATATATGAGATAACCTTTAAACGCGAAGAATATTTATTTCTAATAGTACGAAATTTAATATCAATCAAGATCATTTTTCATTCGAACTCTCAAAGCATTCCATTTCTTCCATCCGAAAATTCGAATAATCTCGAGGCGGAACGACCACTGTTTATCCAATGCCAGAAATAAAAATCCTTCTTTTGAAAATATACTCCAATATCGTCTGCGCGCACTGGTTTTCTCGCATACAGATTTCTGATCATTAATGGCCCCACGTGCAAAAGAGAGTAAATTAAACTCTCGCCTTCCAATCGTGATTTATTATCACAAATATTAAATTCGAAGGCGACAGTCCCATAAAAGACCAAAAAGGCCAGATGATCTTCTATCTCGGACCCAGGAAGGAATGTAACGGGACTACAACAAGCAAGTGAGTCAGTTGGTAGGGGTTCGAGGGTAGTATTTGAGGAATCCTACTCCTGGTAACTGATCGATGCAAGCGGAATTCCACCTCAACTCCGATTACTTGGGGTGAACGAGGTAAATTAAATTTCTAGTCCCCGAAAAATTATCGTCTCGTTACGGATGCCCTTTGCAACTGCTTAGGTGAGAATGTTCGATTTAGAACATTCAAAGGTGGGTCTTTTAAGTGATAGGTGTGGAAGGGGGGTGGCAAATACAATTTACATTTGCCACGAACATTACTAACTTCAATGCTAAATCATCAAAATGTTTTATGTTAATCTTTTCAATAAATTGCGTTCTGTATGTGCAGTGAACTAAAAGAATAAGTACCCGTTGAATAACTGTTGTTTTAATGATTGTATTTTCAAGGATCAAAAATGGTAATCTAAAAATGATTCAAGGGGTTCCCCTCAATTATAATAATTTGCGTGTGCTAACTATAAATTAAGTTAAATAACTAAACGCAGAGACGTACTTTCTCTAAATTCCGTAATCTCGAAAATAGGGTTTCATTAGCCTAGCCAGGGGTTGTCAAACTTTTTTGATCATCGATCCCTGCATAATTTTTCGAAATCTCCATCGACCCCTACAAACGTAATTTTCTGTTAATTAAAATAAAACTCTATTAGATACTGTGTTTGTACATTTATTTTATGATTTTAAACATTTATTAAAGTAACAGTACATTGTGTAACAATAGTTTTATGAAAAATATATTAATATTGAAATTTACAAAAATTGGTCAATTTTGTAATTTTGTAAAAAAATACAAAGTGTGCTATAGTTTTGTCGCGGGCTGTACTAATCCATATTATTAAAGCTTACCTTCTTTTTTGTGCATTGATATTTAAAATTGATATCTAAACCAAACGAATGGTTTTATCGAAACAATAACTAATTATCCAAAACTATAAAAGTTTTAATAATGACACTGCAAATACTCAACACAGTTTGCAAAGATAGCTGAAACTGCGCATGATATTTGCATTTATAACGTCAATGCTCGTCACACGTGACATTTGGACAAGCGCACATATGCATATGACTTATAAACTGCGCTGAGTTCGTGCCACTGCGCGGTGGAACGTAAATACTTGTTTCACCCCAATAAATATACGTTTATTAATTTATGTTTTATAAAGAAACTGATATTGAGTCAATTATAAAAAAAAAATCACAAATTTTGCATACCTAATTGGGTATGTGTGATTTGCGTTTTAAGAACTGTTTTTTTTTTAAACCCACAATCGACCCTTCCGATTCGGATCGACCCCCATTCGCCCCCCTGTCTCAGATCGACCCCCGCTTTCGTTAAATAGACCCCTGGGGGTCTATATGGACCACTTTGGCGACCTCTGGCCTAGCCGAAAGTCTAAAGTTAGGACCCCTATTTAACAATTTCCTTTTTTTCTTATTTTACCGTGTCTTAGGGAATAAGTTAATCAGAAATTTTTGTACTTAATTATAAAGTTGGTTTCTCCAAAAATAAATTTTATGCGAAAAATAGTTTGAACAATTATTTAGTATTTTTATTATTTAATTTAATAATCGTCTTAGCAATTTTAAATTGTAAGGCATGCATATCTTTATTTCATCTTAAACAATGTAAATTTAAATGACAAAATACAAAATTTGAGCAAAATAGTTAAAATAGTTCTCGAGAAAAAAAATTTAAAAATAATTTTAAAAAGTCAGATAATATATAAAGTTTAATTTTGAGTTTTATATGAACTTTTAATACTTTGTATACTTTTCATTTTCAATGCAAATATATAATATATAGAAGAGTTGCCTAAATCTCATGCGTAAAAAAATTGAGAAAGCATCTGAAGCATTGTATAGAGCACGCGGATAAGTTACGACGTGCAGATCAATGTCGAAAAATTAATTTGTTGTATACTTGCGTTAAATTTTTATTTAAGTTAATCGATTTTAGATGTTTTCAAAATTTGTCGTGTCACAAAGTCCTCCATGTTCCCATAACAAATCAATAACTCCGTGGTACTTAATTGGAGATTGATCGTTTTCTGATTCAGAACGAAATCACTATCTGTGGATGAATGGCTCCACCCTAAGAATGGGCTATGACATGTGCGTGTGTGGCTGAAGTCGTATTCATGGTCATTTGTAGCTCCAAGGAAATACAGGAAACTCACAATCTGCCTTTAATTCGCTTGGTTTCACCTAGCAGACTTGTTGCTATTGCCTAGTAGCATTAGAAACAACAAGTTTTCAATGTACTTTTTGAACATACTGCGTAAATATATTGCAGTGCTTCAGTAATTTGCAGATTATTAAATAACGCACATAATTGATAAGTGACTTATTCTGTTAAATTAAATCCTTTTCTTTGTTAGCTAACTATTGGTTAGAGCTTGGAACAACACTTTGTATAAAATGTTGCCTAAATCGTTCCTCGTGTACTCCTAAATCATACCGGTACTATTTAAATACAACATATCAACTTCAACTACTGCATAGGTCAAGTATCAAGCTACTTTATTTTGTAACCGTCGTTCAACACCCAAGCTTACGAGTACTAATGTTCAACATAGCAGCCTTTTAATTTTGAACCCAATCTAGAAGGCAAATTAACTCCTATGTCAAGTATAGGCGGAAATTTCGCATTCGAGGAGGACTTTTTGAATGAACCAAACCTCATTTGCGTTACATGGAGAGGAAACCGTCCCATGATTAGTTTGGCGGCATGGGGATTTATCCATTATCCGGCCACCACTCAGGATATTTTACGTCAGCACTGTAGTTAGTGCGGAATTCGCATCGACCAGCCATCACTGGGATTCAAACCCGGTTCATCTCATTGGAAGGCAAGCGCTCCATCCTCTGAACCACCATGACTCTATTAAGCTACTTAAACTGTATTTCATCCAATCAGCTGGGATAACCTGGATGGTAGGACGTTGAGCTAGTGTTCGCGAGATCGAGAGTTCAAATTCCAACAGCTGGAAAAACCCAGGGGATTAAATGGTGACTGGTGAGGGCTAAATCGGTCGGGGTCACAAAGTACTCCAAGTTCAACAAATCAATGCCTCTGGAAGTACTGAATTGTAGATTGATCACTCTCTGTTTCAGGTCAAAATTACGATCTGTGGCTGAATGAATGCAGTATGAGTGGATTCTCCCGGAAAAACTGGCTGTGACGTGTGCGGTGGCTGAAGTTGTATTATTAATAAAAATAAAAATAACAAAACACACCCTCTGCCTTAAAAATTCGCTTGCTTCAAAGCAGGCTTGCTGGTAATGGCAAGTGGCATAAGAAACAATAACAGAGGCGTGGTGGTTTAAGATGTAGAGCATTTGCTTCCAATAAGGTGTACCGGGCTCAAATCTCAAAGATGACTGGTTGATAGGAATTAAGCACCTGGCTCACACCGACCACAATTCTGGCGTAAAATATCCTCAGTGATCGACGGATCCACAGGGGATTCTAACCCATGATCAGTCTACCACTGAGGACATTTTAGTCAGCACTTCAGTCACTGCGAACCGGGTGCGGGATTCGAATCGACCAGTCATCGCTGGGACTCGTACCCTGAGCATTTTATTGGAAGGTGAACGCTCTATCCCCTGAGCCATCATAGCTCAAGAAGTGACTTTTTAACATGTCACTTAATATTTTATATGTCTATATTACTGTTACTGTAGTTCAAAAATTTAATATTGGAGTTCTAATTATGCTGTTAATAAATTGTCATGATCTATGTATTCACTTTATCATGAATACACAATATTTTTAAGAGTGTTATGATTTAGGGATAGTAGTATGGGTTAAGCAACCGGTTTCTTAAATCCTACCACTCGCTTACCTTGCGAAAGCAATTGAATTTCAGTACTTACTGCACAAATATTGTTATAAAAAAATGCAATAAAATTAGCTGAATGGCTCTGTTTCATTATTAAAATATGTTCATTGTTAAAAGTGGTACGATTTAGGAAAGTCTCCTTTAATAATAATGTTATAAATAATGTATCATTCATAATAATATTAATTTCTCAGGGGCTTAATCTTTTGATAAGTTAAAAAATATGATCAAAAATGATAAGTATTTAGTTTAATACAACTTTCATAAGAAAAATAGCTCTCTCTCCCTCTATATATATATATATATACGAGGGTTGTAAATTAAATAGTGGCAACTTAACCTTGAAACTCACAGAAGGGTGGGTATGCGCAAATAGGATGTGGGAACGATGAGGTGGCGCTGTTGTCGATGTGTAGAGTGCAAAATACAGTCGATCCGCTTAGAAGGGTAGTTGTTGTGTGGCGTTAAAGTGAAGAGTTTCGTTTCTATCGCTCTAAAGCATGTTTTCAAAGGGTGATCAGCTGTCGTCGCTTAAAATCGAGGTTGCCCGTGGTAAAAGTGCAACAGAATGCTATCGAGGATTAGTGAAAGCCTGTGGGGCAAATGCTTTACCGTATTGGACAGTAGCACGATGGGTTCAAGCATCTCGTCTTTTTCGTCATTAAGCCTTTTGAAAACATGCTTTAGAGCGATGGAAACGAAACTCCTCACTTTAACGCCACACAACAACTACCCTTATAAGCAGAACGACTGTTTTTTGCACTCTACACATCGACAACAGCGCCACCTCACCGTTCCCATATCCTATTTGCGCATACCCACCCTTCTGTGATGAGTTTCAAGGTTAAGTTGCCACTATTTAATTTACAACCCTCGTATATATATATATATATATATATATATATATATATATATATATATATATATATATATATATATATATATATATATATATATATATATATATATATATATATATATATATATATATATATATATATATATATATATATATATATAAATTTTTTAATTCTATTAAATTTTGAATAAATGGACCGAAAGTCAATAAATACTACCAAGGTGCTTTTCTTAGAGTTTTCAATTTAACTCTGCTTTTCTATTTCGTCCACCGTAGTGAGGATACTGACTGCATAAATTGTAATGCGTATTATTTCAACTTCTTCAGCTTTAGTTATTATAAAATACTTTTAATAGCAAATTGTGTTAGAGGAATAAGTCAATCAACCGAAATATTGTATTAATGTCTACCATTTGGAGAAAAATATTTTACTTAGATGGACCAGAGTCCACCTAAACAAAAGATTTTGCTTTCAAGCAAATTTAGAAAAATTCGTATTGAAATCTCTTCGTTTGACAACCCGGATCAGCAGAATACGATGTTCTCATAAAACTTTAATTGGATAGAGATTTTGTCCCGATTAGCACAAAATGTTGAACTGATTTTACTTCTTTAACAAACAATTTTAGACGTTTCAACGTGCTCCATAGTATTGGATCGCTGTCGATTTCATTGAAAATGTACCGTGATCAGAGCAGTCGGAAGGATCCATAAAAATTCGACCTGATAAAAATTATCCTTCGTCATCCTAAAAGAACCTAGACTGTGAGTCCCTCGCGAATACTATTATTCTGTACCATTTGTTTCGGCAAATGCTTTCAATTGACACGTAGATCTAATGTAAAATATTTCTAATGGTAAAATGATGATAGGTCAAGCTCCTCCGACCAAAGGTCAAACTGAGGGAAGCCTTCTTCGTTTTCTTTGCTTGTAAATGCGTGTTAGTTTTCGTTAGAAAAGGAATCTGTCAAAGAGTTTGATTCACAAGCTTTCTTGTCTTTTGGCTTAAGTTTATGGTTAGGAGCATAAGTAACCACAAAACAGATATGTATTGGGTTATTAAATAAAAAAATAAGCAAGTATTTAACTTTTTTAAAAAAAAATTATGAAAATACCAAACAAAATTTCATATTTCATTATGCCTTTTATAAAGAATAATTCTCGCTTTATAGCAACTTGTCAATCTCTATTCATTAGTTTCATATTGCAATTAAGAAAAATGATGTATGAGACCTGAAAATCTTGCATTGCTCTAAGGTCATACGTAATCATTCTTCAGGGTACTGTCAAGGTTTGTTCTCAAGTGATTTAAAATGTTAGTAATCTGACATGCCTGCGATTTTGCTTTGTT
Source organism: Parasteatoda tepidariorum (assembly GCF_982258835.1). Taxonomy (NCBI): domain Eukaryota; kingdom Metazoa; phylum Arthropoda; class Arachnida; order Araneae; family Theridiidae; genus Parasteatoda; species Parasteatoda tepidariorum. The sequence goes on along the minus strand of NC_141763.1, from coordinate 94,299,147 downwards.
GAAGAAATGCACACGTTTTTATTATTTGACAGAAATACAAACAAAGAGAGAGAAAATTTCCAGAAAAATTCCGGATCAACAGCAGCAGAATGCACGAAAGCAACATTCGGGAGGAAATAAAGACACTTCTCTCCAATCTTTCACTTTTGACAGGTCTTTTTCCGGAAGAATGTTTCATGGAACGATATACCCCCAATCTATTCGACGTTTCATTTTTCTTCGTTCTACATCATCCAAAAGAGGGGACGGGAGCGAAGTTTATTATTATTAGTAATATCGGAGTGGTTTGGCTCTTTGACAGTGACTCATGACTCTTGTGGGTACCCTCTGAAGGGGGCCCCGGAGCCCGTCTCCTGGGGTCGGCCAACTCAGCTGCTTTGGCGCGAAATCCGATTTGGGGGGTCCGCGAAAGTAGCTCGAAATTTGATCAGCGACGCTGCCAGGATGCAAGCTCTATTAAAAATTCAGGATTTCCAATTGCTGGCGCCGGTGGAAGTGGTTATTGTTGAAGAACAAAATCTCCCAGCGAGGCTGTTGGAAAAGTGTGTGTGCATATATGCATGGGAATCGCTTCACCTATTAGATAGCAACTGAGATTCAACTGGCATTTTACGGGTGGCTGGGGAAACGGTAAAAAGTGATTCCGATACATATGAAGGTTACATTCCTCAATGAATTTCTCGGAAGAGGAACGTAACAAGTGGTATTTTTGTGAATTTCATTTATAAAAACATCAAAAAGTTACTGACATAATCTTTTTTTCGAGAAAACTGCGCTACATATGAACTCATCAAAACAGATTAATATTACTGTCTAAACCTGATAATATGAAAGCATATATGACTTCAAAATGGCCTTGTGAGGTTGTTCATCACGCAATCTCCCTTTTACCTCTTGTGTTTTACCCAATACTCACTTAAGCACATTTACTTTAACTTCCATTTTAATCCAATAAGTTTAAATCTCTATGTAAGCTACAAGATAATTCGTTCCTCTTTTCATCTTATGATCTTATGCTTTGAATGCTTCCAGATTTTTCGAGATGTCAACAAACGGAATTGACCGTTGCGGAATTTTTCGAGTAAATTCTCGGGAGAAATTTCTTACATTTGTCTTAATAAAAGAGTGATTTGTACAGATACACAGAGATATGAACTTTGAAGTACAGTGAGCAAAAGGAAAAACGAATCACTCTAAATAGCTTTTGATCTAATGATCGGATCTTCACATTCTAGGACTCACTTTTAATGGTTCGAGGAGAGGATCTCTAATATGGACATTAATTTGTACAGGAGACGATATTTTAAGTTACGAAACCAGACGCAAAAACGTACTTTCGCTGATTAAGAGTACTTTTTTGGCGGATTCAGATTTCTGACAACTAAAATGTAGGGGGTAGCTGCAATCTTACAACTATGATCCCTACAGTTTGATAAGAAGAACGTTCCAAAGCTTAGACCAATTAATGTTAATTTCACTTTTTTCGTATTTCACCATGTCTCGAGAACTTTTTAAACGAATTGAAAAATTTTTGATCACAATTCTTAAATTTAATTATTCAAAGATAATCTGGAGCAAAAAATATTTTTTTAATAATCATTTTTTTTATTTTATTGTTTTATTAAACTGTATGGTATACAATGTTTGACATCATTTTAAAGAATGAGCTTTTACAAGAAGGCAAAATACAAAATTAAAACAAAATCGGTAAAATAGTTCTTAAATCGAATTATTAACGACTATACGACTTTTTTGGAAAACAATTCCTCAGGAGTAAGTCGTCCAATTTCGCTCAAATATTGTATTTTGACATCTAAAATTACATTCTTGTATCATTTTATACCTTACAATTGAAAATTTTGCTGACTTGCATTAAATAAAATAATAAAAAATAATTAAACATTTATTAAGAAATATTTTTACATGTAATACATATCGTTGATAACGATCAGTTAAACGAATTTTATAATTATGTGCAAAATGTTTTAATTCGCTTATTAAATCCTCGAGTAATGGTGAAAAACGCAAAAAATAAATTTAGCAATAAGGGATCCAAACTTTGGATGGCTCTCCTGATCAAACTATGATGATCATATTTTTCAGATTGCGTCGAATATTTTGAGGGTGAGAAATTCGAATCCACCAAAATAAGTTATATTTTTTCAAAGTGCACTTTTGTGTCTGATTTCGCAACGTAAAATATCGCCTTCACTAATTAAAATTGAGAAAATTCGTCTGCACTAATAAAATTAAACGAACCATTATAATTGAGTCCAAGGACAAGAAGATCCGATCATTAAATCAAAAGTTATCCAAGGTGGCCCTTTTCTTGCGCACTTAACAAATAAATCTAAAACCACTGGTAGACGGGACGCCGTCACCCGAAGTTTATTATCTTCTCAAGTCTTCTGTTTCCAGTGATCGCATTGCTCCAGTCATTGTTTTAAAAATGACTTTATTTTTAAAATGTGGCAACTTTAATAAGAAATCCAACTATACCTATTTTAAATTCCATAGCGTAACTCGGAGATGGGTCGGAGCACTTTCCATACTCGTATTTCATGGTTTCATTTTGTGTCATTCTTTAAGTAATGGACCATGCAAAACAAATCTTTAACACTCATATTTATATAATGAGATATGTTTTTTTATATTTTGTTTGGTTTCATTTTGAATTGAACCATTAGAAAGAAAAATAATCCTTAAATGATATAATCGTACTATACTTTTGACTACCATTTAGTTAAATAGCTTCGGAATGAACAAGTTAACTTTATGACAGACAAAATAATATTTCTATAACAGATGCAAAATAACAAGTACAAAATAACAGATACAGAATAACGGATACAAAATAGCTGTTAAAGAAAATATTATCCATAGGTAGTTTAATTTAAACAACATGCACGGTGGAACGACTCCTCCACCCAAAGACTGGATGTCCGACCGGGCTGTGATTTCTTTGATTGTGTTTAGATGGTTCTGAATCCACGAATGTTCCTAGCTGTTTCAAAGACCAAAAAGTCCATTCTCGGTAAGGTGGTTAGGTAGCATGGTGCGGAAGCCGAGTAACAACTGTTACCATTTTCTTCTCTGATCCAATTCGTGATGGTGTAGCCAGTATTGTCACCTGATCATGATCAAGGAAAAATTTCAAATTGTCGCCTATAAAACTTTCGTTTAGCTCAATTGCGACATTGTTGAACTAAACTAGTTTAATTTATATCGCTCTATTGAATCGATTGAATCAAATTCTGAATTCATAATTATACTCCTGTTTTAGAACAATAAATAAAATAGCTTTTATTTGAGATTGGATTTTAAAGACTTATATAAAGAACAATAAAATAACCAGGAATTTTTGAGTGAATAAGTTTATGTCCCCGATATTAAATCGCAAAGACCTATATTTTATGTTCTTTAGATCATTTGTTTGCATAAGTCAATCTTATGGCTGCGTTTTATTAATCTCGAAAACTTGATCATAGGAAAAATAGATCCATTTAGGAATATGGGCAGAACAATTCCGGTCTTATTAGATGCAATAAAACGCCAAATAAAAAATGAATAAGAAAATTCATCTTTTGGTGAAAGTGGAAGCAAAATCTAATCTCGAACATATGAAATCAGAACAAGATTTTATGCCTTTCTTTCTCACTTCTGTGTGTGTGTGAAATAGGCAGGGAGAATGGAACGTAAAACTCAACCAATAGTTTTCCTGATATTCAATCCTGTGGAGATGTGATATATTTCTAGTTGCGCCCACCTCCCCTTAAAACAATGGTTTTAATATGACTTTGGATTTAGATTTTTGGGGAACCTCTACATATAGAGAAAAGAAATCGATATACATCGAAATAATCAGATCAAAATGCGGTGTTTGCATTGTCACTGGACACGCAAATTAATTAGTTTTTTTCTCCATCGAAATCCAAATTTCTTAGAATCTTACCAGTTAAAAATCAATTAAAGATATTGTTTACTTGCATATATATTTTGGCATTTACTTATTTCGCCGGTTTTAATAAATTTAGCTATTTTATTTATTTATTATTATTATAACCGGCGTCGAGCAGCTGACCCGATTCTCAGTTTACGACTATCAATGTGTACTCCGTTGTAATTTTGAACCTAACCCAGAAGACAAGGGAACTCTTGAATCAAGCATTGGAACAAGTTAACTTTCGTGAATGGCTTTTTGATGGAGTTAACCAGCTTTTGACTTACATGGAGAGGAAAAAAATGTAAATCTCTTTCGGTTAGTCCGATGGCAAGGGTATTCTAACTCACTATCCATCTATCACTGAGGGTATTTTACGTTAGCACTGTGATCGGTGCAAGTCGGGTGTGTAGTTTGTATTGACTAGCCATTGCTGCCATTAGAACATGGCGCACCTCATTGGAAGGCAAGCACTCGATCCCCTAAGGCACCATGGCTCTATTTATATTTAATTTTTTATATATTCAAATAAAAAAGGAAAATACGGGAGAATTTACTGTATTTTCATTGACAAATTTATAGCCTGTTCCAACAAAATGAATAAATACTAATATTTCTTCATCCCTAATTTAAAAATGTTAGCCTGTCATATTTATTTGTCATTCATGACATGTTTTTTATTGAAAAGAAATGCAGATATATAATCTTACCACGCAATGTCTTATGATAAATATACTTTAATCTGCAACGAATTTTTTTAATCGTTTGTTAACAGTAAATAAGTTATACTTACTTTTTTAAGCTTTGTACAAACCTGTGTACAGAAAATATATGCCATTAAAATAAAAAAAATGCGAAATTTTGAAAAATACATATATGAATGAATATCGTATACATGAATATCGTATACGTATACATGAATGAATGTCCTTTATAGATTTCAAAACCATCGTACCGAGAAAGAGGGTCATCGACATTAGAGCATTCTACTATTCTACTACGCCGGCCAGGTGGCCGAGCGGTTAGCGTGCCTGACTGCGAAGCCATAGGCTGCGGGTTCGAATCCCGCTCTGGGCATGGATGTTTCTCTCTCTCTCTGTGCTGTCCTCTGTTGTGTGTGTGTATGATGTGTAAATATGGCCCACCCTATAAACGGGTTTGTGGCAGTGTGGATTGGGCAATGTTGCTCGCCTCCGTGACTTTGGTTCACAGGTGCCCACTGGGTAACGCGAAATGAGCAACAATTCTGGCATAGTATAGGCAAAAGAATAATGTTCAGTGCCTGCCATTGGAAAAAAAAACTATTCTACTACGAACCGTTCGAACGGGATTAGCGAAAGCGTGAAATAATTCTCTGATTGGTTAAGCGTTAGCCATAGTTTGAGTTTAACTACGGATGATTTTTTTTTATCAAATATCTTAAAAATAACAACGGTGATATTTGATACCTTATAGCTCTATTTGATCAAAAAAAAATTATCGGACATACTTTAAAATTTATTATTTTTTATTTACTATTTCTGATAAATTTAATAAACAATGTTGAGGTAAAAGCATGGGAGGACTACATCACCAAATTAGCATTTCTAATACCATATGATGCCACGTGTTAAATTTGTTCATAGAAATTGGCTTAAAATGTGTTTCTATAAAAGTAAATAATTTAAAATCAAGGATAATTGAAAGGGAAAAAATATAGCTTATGTAATGAAAAACAAAATTAGTCAACTCAAATTAGTCAAAAAATCAACTCAAGTGATGCTTAATCAATTTAGGTGATAGATGCATATTGAAATAAAATAGAAAAAGTTATGCTCGAAAAAGCAAAATGAATGGAATGAAGTTATTCATTTAGGGGATCCGTAAAAAACATCATGCCATTATTGACGCCAATGTTGTTCAATTAATGTTGTTAGTATGTATTGATTAAAACAAAAAAAAATAAACTATATACTAAAAAAACAAAGTTTGTGGAAAAAGGTACTTAATTGTTTTGGGGAACCGAAAGCATTTTTTTTTTAAAAATTCGGCTTCAGTTTTCTGCCACTGATAAATGTATTTCAAGCAAAGCTCAAATGTTGAAGTGTTACATTAAAGGCACCAAATATACTATGGGAATAAAGTATTACCATATATTGAAACATTTGTAATTATTAAACCTGTGCCAAAACTTAAATACCGAAATAAGAGTCTCGAAATGGATATTTTTTTTTCCAATGCCCACCTGGAGAATGACCTTTTCGTCATGCAGGCATCTGAAGGACAGATTTGTTGACCACTCTTTATGGGGCACCATATTAAGTGGGTCAACGTTGCTCCCACAGTAAGTAGTACAGAGAATGAAAGAACACCCATGCCTTGCCCGGGATTCGAACCCAGAACCTTTCTGATGTAAGGCCAGTTCCCTGGCCCCTACATAGGCCGGTCGGCTCGAAATGGATATGAACTGAAAAGAATTAATTGATAGTGGCAAATTTTGACTGTCATGGATTTGTGGTGAGCATTAGCATTATGCCAAGTAATACTAAATACAGTTTATTTATATTCAAATAAAATTAACTACAAAAATTGTGTTTTGACTAATATAATAGCCTAAATCCTTTACATAAAATCTCATTGTACGTCGAACAATTTGTAAATAATTTATATCATACCTGCCAACTTTTAAGCATTTGGCGTAAAATTTTATTTCTATCTATAAAGTGGAAGTAAAATGTATGCTTTTTATATATTCCTAGCATTTATAAACTTAATTTATAATCTTTTTACCATCACTATTTCTAAAATAATTCAGCATATATATCAATATGTAATACTATCGTGGTAGTCCGCATACGCGTATTCAAAATACAATGTATGTTTCTGCCTAAAATTGTAATTCAAATTCCATTTTACTACCACTGGGGAAAATCATCCTCGAAAGGACTAAAAGTTGACAGGTGTATATATATATATATATATATATATATATATATATATATATATATATATATATATATATATATATATATATATATATATATATATATATATATATATATATATATATATATATATATATATATATATATAAATATATATATATATATATATATATATATATATATATATATATATATATATATATATATATATATATATATATATATATATATATATATAATATATATATATATATATATATATATATATATATATATATATATATATATATATATATATATATATATATATATATATATATATATATATATATATATATATATATATATATATATATATTCTTCTGCTTCTTACCAAAATTACTAGAACCCTAATTTCCCTACTACAAACTACTGTTCATATTATGAGGAAAATGACGATTATGAAATTATCTTTTAAAAGAGTTTTTTTTCTCTCCGTAAACGGAGAAAATAATCAGCAATCCCAGTCCTTAAGAGATTCAAATGAGGTGGAAGTGAGCTTAAATATTCTGTACCACTTAATCGTTTTCCTGCTTTTAATGAACTTTTTCTCAAATGCACGTACTTAAACTTTATCATTTTTAATAGCTGAGCTGATTTAATAAAAAATGATTCTTTTTTATGGAACGTCTTAAATCTATGACATTTTCTCCAATAGAAAAATCAGCTCATTTAAGAAGTAATTCGTTCCAGAAAATATGAAATCTGAGTTCTCAAACTAGCATTGAAATTAGTGTTCGTCTAAAAAGTTGTTGCTGTCAGGACAATCAGTGATACATCTCGGTAGATATTAAATTTGTTGATCTTAACGGTAGAGAAATTAGATATTATTTTTAAAATATCTGAAATATGCGTCCTCAACACTACAAGGGAAATATTAATTCATTTAGTAAGTGTCCCGTTTTAGATGCTTTAAAACTATAACCCAGCTAGGAAAAAATCTTCTTATTCAGTGATTTGCCTCGGAAGATATTAAAACTGTTGCCCTAATTCAGCAAAGCAAAAATGGGCTCATTTAGCGCGTGATTCGTATTAGAAGATATAAAAACTGTGATTTCAATACAGCAGATAAATTAATAATGCGTCGTAGATGCAAAAACTAACATTGATTTTTCAACGTCATCTCATTTAATAATTGATTTGTCCTAAAAACCTAAAAACTGCAATCAAATCATTTAGTAATTGATTCACACTAAAAGATTTGAAAACTGTAAGATCATTCAACAAACCATTCTTTCTAAAAAATCTAAAAACCTTCTAGTCATTTGTCCTAAAAATTAACTCATTTAACAATAGATCCCTTCTAATGGATCTAAACACTTTAATCAGCTCACTTAACGAATGATTAGTCCTAGAAGGCCTAAAAAGTATAAGCAGCTCATTTAGCAAGTGATTTGCCCTAAAAGATTTAAAAACTGTAAGCTCATTTAGCAATTCATTCATCATAAAAGATCCAAAAACTGTAACCAGTTCACTAAACAAGTGATTCGCCTTAAAACATCTAAAATTATTAATCAGCTCACTTAACAAGTGATTCGTCGTGAAAGATCTAAAAACTATAATCACCTAATAAAACAAGTGTTTCTTCCTAAAAGAGCTTGAAGCTGTACTCGAGCTAGATCATTTAACAAGTGATTTGCCCTAAAAGATCTAAAAATTGTAATCAGTTTACTTAACAAAAGATTTGTCCTTAAAGATCTAAAATTGTAATCAGCTCACTTAACAAGTGATTTGTCCTAAATTGTTTATGTAATCAGTTCATTTAATGAGTGATTCGTTCGAACATTTCTGTAAACTGTAATCAGCTCATTAAGCAAGTGATTATTTCTAAGAAAGCTTAAATCTGTACTCAACTCATTTAACAAACGATTTGTTCTGAAAGATCTAAAAACTATATTCGGCTTATTTAAAAAGAGATTCATTCAACAAGATCTAAAATCTGTAATCAACCTACATTACAATTGATTCATCCTAAGAGATCTGAAAATTTTAATCACCTTACATAGCAGTTGATTCGTTCTAAAAGATTTAAAAACTGTAATCAGTCCATTTAGCAAATGACTCGTTCAAAAAAGTCAAAAAACTATACTCAGCATATTTAACAAGTGATTTGTCCTAAATGATCCAAAAACTTTAACCAAATCATTTAACAAAGTGATTTCTCCTGAGAGATTTTTTTTAAAAGATCTAAAAACTGTAATCTTCTCAAGTGATTCGTTCTAGGAGATCTAAAAAGCTGTAATCAGCTCATTTAACAAGTATGATCTAAAAACTGTGTCCTCGACTCAACAGGGGAAAGATCCCTTTTTCGACATCGAAAAATCCCCAGAATGGTTTCTCGTATGAAATCCCATCCTAGGCCACTCACTACTTATTGAAGGAGGGGGGGGGGAGGAACTTGAAGAAGAAGAAGAAGAGAGTTTTCCAAAAGGCATCGCGCCCGCAATGATTTGAGCAAAGCGCATTGTTCTCCGCAAATTCAATTTGGTCCGCCATTTATCTTGTCCGAGAAGCATCTCCACCCACCCACTCAACCCTCGGGGATGCAGTATGACGCACTTTCGAAAGCTCTACCATCCATACTTTGCGTGAAAACGAGGTGAAAAATGGGAACCCCGTTATTGGTAGCCTGGCGCCATCCTAGTCATCACCCCACCCCTCTCACTTGCATTTCCAACATCCCCCACATCCCCATCTTCATCCTCAAGATCCTCTTCTCTCATCTTCCCTCCTCTTGAGAGTCCCGCGGAGAACTGGTGTTATTCTCCCTTGCAAAAGCAACGGCCGCAACACCTTCTCTCAATTCGGGAAAGAATGGTGTGAGGAATGGAATATTCGAACATTCTCTAATTTCCGGAAATAGGCAATGAAATCCTTCCACCACAGGGGCCTACAAATTCGATAGCTGCCGGCACTTTAAATTAAAACCTGTTTTCAATTGCATCAGATTTGTCTGAACATCGGGGTACACTGTAAAAAAATTTTGGATCAAATTACAATAAAAAGTACCGATACTGTTTACTGTAATATCCATTTTTACTGTAACATGTTACGGAGCAAAATATTTGAAATACCGCTATTTTAGCACGAATAATTACCGCACAGTTGCTGAAGTACTCTTATTAAATAAATATTACTGTAAAAATTAAGGTATAATATTTTACGGGAAAAACGGATTTTTCGATAAGATGGATTTTATGGAGGAGGCACCCAAAGTGCAGGTTCCAAAGTACTAGAACTTCAAGTGCTTCATCCGTAAAATCCAACGGTACTAAACCACGAGTATATCAGACATTTTGGTGCTACACCACAGGCACTCACCTACTGGTACTAAATTGCCGGTAAAATGGAATTTACGGATGATGCCGGTGCAAAGTGCCGGAACTTAAATTCGTAAAATCCATTTATTCCAAATTACGGTATAAATACCGTAATTTGATACGGTACTTTTCACATTGTTTCAATTCTCTATCGTAAGCCAGCTTTCAGCTATCACAACCAAAAAATATCTAAGACTGATCATATAGTATTTATTGAAATGACATATTTCTGTTTTTAAGGAAATTAGTTTTTAGGATTATTTTGAATCTTTGGTTTGTCCGACAAAAACTAATTCTGAACAATGCTAAGCTATTTAAAACCGTATTACAGCCTCAAAAGTTTATCAGCTTCCTGAAATACTGATAAGCATTTCATTGATGCATTTTACAAACTTATTCAGATGTTAAAAGCTTTAAAAATATTAGCACCTCAAGTAATTATTATTCATTAGTTATTTCACTGTTTTATGAAAATTGATAGATTTAATTCCTTACAACATCTTTTCCGTGCATCACCAAGTAAGTTGTTTTGGCAATATTTTATAAAAGAATTTTTTCCAACATAAAGTTGAGTAAAAGCAGCGTTTAAAATCACATGATAGAAAAATTTGTTTCAATCCCAGAAAATAGCTCAGAAAACTTAATAAAAAATTTAATAAAAAAATACTTGAAAATAAGAAATTAACAAATTGAAAATTATTTGGTATAAGTACTGGAGAAAATTCCTTAACTGTGGTATCAGTACAATGTACCACGAATAGCATCATGCCATATGATACTGATCATAATTAATCGTTATTTTGACGGATTGAGCTTCTAAAAAAACGTGTATCGCTTAATCTAATTACATAAATTCACCGAGAAGGGAAACAAATTATAATAAATAGAACAAAATGGAATTATTTTAGCTTATATCGATTATGTTGGTAAATGCCCCTAAGTTTTGTGTATGACTTAATAGTATATAGAAATATCTAGTCTTTACTCAGTACGAAGAACAGGTATTCAACTAGTTATTTATTATCGGATAAGAAGTATTTATCATCAGGGGAGAGCTATTAAATAGAGTAATAAGCGTTGTACTTGTCTTAATAGGTCATAATATCATAATTGTTAAACATGTATATATACAAAACTTAGACATAGTAACGCAATAAGAAGACATGCTAAGAGAAATAAACTTTGATTGTTACTCACTTATACAACTGGAACTAAGTAATAGATTATAGAAAAAAAATAAATATGATAATATACACAGTATATTTGACAAAGTGTTTATGGAAACGAAGAAAAAAACTCAAAACTCGCTTTTAATGTGTTATAAAATTTTTGACTAAATGCGTCATAAAAATGTTTTCTAATTCTGCCGTAAATTGTCTACTAAATGTGTCAGAAAATTGCTTATTGAATGCGACATAAATTATTTACTAAATGCCTTATAAAATTGTTTAATCAATGTGTCATAAAATGTTTTACTAAATGTGTCATAAATTATTTACTAAATGTGTCGTAAAATTACTTGCTAATGTGTGATAAATCGTTTACTAAATGTGTCATAAAATTGTTTACTAAATGTGTAATAAAATTGTTTAATAATCATATTCCATCGTCTACATGCCTTTTATGTAAATGAATAAAATAACAAATACAATGTACATTAAATTGTTTACTAAATGTGTTGTTAATTGTTTACTTAATGTGTCATAAAAATTTTTACTAAATGTGTTATAAAATTGTTTAGAAATCATACTACTTTGTTCACATGCAGCTTAATTTTAGACACTAATGAAAAAAAAAAGTTTTAGAATTTTTAAAATTGTTTAAAAGAACCAAAACACAAAAAAATCTTTTAAAATATTTAGATTTGTACCAAATAATTCAAGAAAGTTAATTATCTTTCAAATGTTAAAAAATGTGTATTCATTTTAATCAAAAAGCAAAATAAGAATTAGTTTTTTTTGCAATTTTTGTATATATATATATATATATATATATATATTATATATTATATATTATATATTATATATATAGAGAGAGAGGAGAGAGAGAAATTTTGTCCAATTAAATGATTACGTATCTCTTCGAAATACATCGAAATATAACAGCTGAAATGCGGAATAAAATTAATTTAGATATATTACATAGACATGTTCTTTTAGATCAATTTATCTTCAAAAATTTCGAAAACTTATTTTTAATAACTTACTTTAGTGATAAACAATATTTTTAAAATAATAATGAAAACTGTAGAATTTTAATTTAAAAAATATTAAAGAGTAAATAACAAGTAACGAAGTCAAATTATGACATGGATATTTTTATTCAAATTCATTAAGAAGTAGAACATAATTTCCCTTGCTTTGAAAATTCAAAATTTCGTATTTTAAAATAAATTTTAATTCTTGATTAATCAAAATTACAGTTTCCTGTTCGATTTAAATATAAAAACCAAAAATTAAATAAATAAAAAAAAAAGGAAAAGTGAAATAAAATAAAATATTCCGAACCTCCTTTAGAGTTACAGAGAAAAAAAATTTGTTGAAGCAAACTTTACGCCAAAAAAAAAAAAAAAAATGGAACCAGAAACTACTTGTACTTTTTCAATACTAATCAGAAAATCTAAAAAAAAACTACGTGTATATTTCCAATGCTAGAAAATCTAAAACACTACGTGTATCTTTTCAGTGTCCCTTAGAAAATAAAAATAAAAATTTAAAAAAACTATTTATCTTTTCAATGCAATTTAGAAAATCAAAAATGTTCAAAATTTTTCCAGTGCAGACTTTGACTCAGACCATTTTAGTGCGGAGTTGGCCAGATTGCGGTGTTTCGCCTAGAAGAGATTTAGTTGCTTCCAACACGGAAGTGGCACATTGTCCTTAAACATTCATTACCTGACGACGAACAAAGGACGCCTTTCATCCCCCCCCCCTCCCTCATAAGATATTCTTCTTCTTCTCTCTCTCTCCCACCGAATGTGCACTTGAATTTGCCATTTTATCAGTCATCAAAAGTCATACCCTTAACGGTTCATAATACTTTACCGAAATTCCTCTGTAGTCTTATCATTTTGTTTTATTTTTCTTTATTGGCATGAATTGTGATTTTCGCGTAATTAATTTCGCGTCTGCCGTGATGCGTCGATGACGGAAATGAAAGCTTCATCCATATTGAGTGTGTAAATGAACTTCATTTTAAAGAATAATTTGCAGTCTGTCAAACTTTAAAAGTATGTGATGGGGTCCTACAAATGTTTCTGGTCCATTATTTAAATTGTTATCTGTCTATAATTTTACTTAAATATTCCAAATACCAGCGTTTTTAAGCTATTTGATTTTTATTAAGAGAGTCTGAGATTGTTTAAAATTCTTATTGCCGTTTGAATATTTTTCTAATAATAATTATCAAAAAAAATAAGCGCAACTTAAAAGTTATAAACTCAGGATATACTACATACACTATCTCGCTAAAAATAATGGTCTGTTTTATTCTAGTTCTGATTTTACGTTTTCGATTAACAATTTGACGCAGAATTTTTATTAAGTACATTTTTTATACTTCTTATGCCCCCCGAAAGTGATTGAACCGGAGAAAATGTCTTAATTGGCTTAATATTTGGCTATCAATAGCTAGCCTCGAGCAACAACATCATGCCAAATGATATTGAATGCAGTTAGTCATTATTTAAATGGGATAAACTTCTAAAAAAGTCACCGAAGAAGGTCACGAAAATGGTCAGGAAACCATCACCGAAAAAGGCAACCAATAATAATAAATATGTTAACAAATTTGGAAATTATTTCAGCATAATTAATTGTCGGTACAAGTATTTCAATTTTATTCGTGACTTCGTAGTGTCGAACAATACCGATTTATTGATTATTTACTTTTTTCTTATGCAGTACGAATAACGGGTACTCAACTAGTAAAAATATAAAAGCAGTCAAAACTTTACACACACCAGTCTATGCTGTATCAATTCTAAAATATATATAAAGCTCAAAATGTGGGGGGGGGGGAATCGATTATCCTAAATATTTCCTTCCATTCTTAGGGTATTTCGTTCAAAAAAAATCCCAAATACTGTGTAACTTAACAACTCTTAATCACTCAATAAAAGCAATCAGTTAAAAAAAATTAAACATTTTGTTGTTTCCAGAATAAATACAATAAAAGCATCAAAACAGTTGCAAAAATTAACAACTCTTTATAACCTGATTAAGTATAAGAAGAGCTATTGAAGTCGTCTGTTTGTTTATGTTTTTATATGTATAATTATGTATGCTTACAAAATAATTATATATACATACTGTGGTTTTTTAATAGGTCAGAAATTTTTATGGAATATTGAAATTACTATATATTCGTCCGCTTGTAATGCACTACAGCCAGTTGCAAGCCAAAGTCGTCCCAAGCAGCTTTTCAAATACCCATATTTACTTTAAGTAAGTTCTCCACCGAGTCAAGCCATCTAATTGGTGGTTTTTCTTGTTTTCTGTTTCTCATGGTATTAGTGAAAGTGAGCCTTTTTACTGCATTTGAATTATCAGATCGAAATAGATATTCCAGCCATTGTAGTCTATTGCATCTATGACTTTAACAATATCAGATTGCTTTTACATTTCGGTAAATTTCAAATTTTATCTTTTGCTTGCTATTCTTAGCCTGATGAAGCTCGTCATTTTGGTCCACTTATTGCACCTGCCGTAAGCAAAAAAGGTAAACAAGGATCTCCACTATTATTCATAGAGGACTACGCCAAATATTTTTTTTAAGATTATCCAGAGGGTTGGGGTAGTCTGGTTAGTAGGACGTTGGACTTCGTAAGTTCAAATCCCACCTGCCGGAGATTCTTGGAGTAGTACATGGTGACTGGTGCACGTAAAATCTGTCATGTCACAAAGTCCTCTAAATCCGTATAGCAAATCAAAACCTCTGAATTGTAGATTGATTGTTCTCTGGTTCAGATCAAAATTACGATCTGTGGATGAATGAATGGAGTATGAATGGGTCCTCCCTGAAAAACGGGCTGTAGCGTGTGTGTGTGACTAAAGTCGTATTTTTAGTCATAGTTAGTGCCACTCAAAAAACAAGAAACGCACCCTCTGCCTTAAAAATTTGCTTGATTGGCAAGTGACAAAAGTAACAACAGCGGCAACATTTTCCGTTCATAGGTCAATAATTACTTTTCATGTCGCATAGTCACGGCACAGTCTCCACTCCCATAAAGCAGAAAAGGTCGGATTTGTGTTTTATAGATGTTAGTGTTTGTTTTTAAACTTAAAAATCGAGATTTCAGTTGGTGCATTAGGAAAAGATAGCATTTATTTGACATGGCAAGTCTGTAGCTTATCTTGACGGTCAAATCATTGTTAGTAGTATTGATGGTTCCAAGATATTTTAATAAGTATTTCTATTATTCATAAATTCAGTTTCTGGAACCGCAGTGACTCAGGGGAAAGAGCGTTCGCCTCCCAATGAGGTGATTCAGGTTTGAATCTCATCGGTGGCTAATTGTTTCCGAACAGTGCTGACAACAGTGTTGTTATAAAATATCCTTAGAGTTAGATGGATCATGGGTTAGAATTTCCTTGTCGTTGAGCTAGCTGTGGGAAGTTTTCGTGGTTTTCTTCTTCTTGTAATGCAAATCAGGGTTAGTTCCATCAGAAAGTTTTCTACGAAGGGAATTTTGCCCCAATGCTTGATCTAGGAGTTCCCTTGTCTTCTGGATTGTGTTCGAAGTTACAAGGTTACGGAGTTGAACATTCGTAAAACCAGAATTGGGGTCTGCTGTTCAACGTCATTTATAAATAAAATTCAGCTCATAATTAATAATTCTAATCAATTCTCTCTGTGTTGTTAGGAAATGAATTATTTAAAGCGAGATGAGATTGCTAAAATACCCGTCTTTAACAAAAAAGGGAAGAAAAAAATTATGATCAATTCTTAAAAACACAACTCGTCTAGCCGAATTATTCGTGTAATCAATCTTAAGATTTGGCGACAATAAAAAGGGAAAAAAAGAAGAAGAAATTTTCTTACACCGCCATCGCAAAAACGGACACCCGTCCTCTGAAAATAAAAATTACATTAAAAAGACTGAGAGAAAAAATTCTCCCTGGTAAGAAAATTTAAAACTTCAACACTTATTACAAGGCGATAAGGAAGAGAGAGAGAGAAAAAAAAAGGTTCGAAATGAAAAGAAAGAAAATGAAAAAGGAATGAATTGCTTCCACCCCCATTTTTAAAGCTTCGGTGATTAGCAGACGCGTAAAAAGCACCCAGGAATCAAGCACCGTGGAAAAATGGACCCACAGCATCCAAGAGAGGCGCAAGAGCAGGATGTGATGGAGAGGAGCGCTCCTCTCCTCTTAGGATTCCTTGTTTTTATAATCCCCCACGAGGGTGAACAGATTGTTATTCCTAGAAAAGTAATTCAATTACCATTTTGCACCGTCGTCGATCTATGAATAGTTTCCTCTATCCCCCCAGGTGATATTATGGGTCCGGGGATAAAGAGGTGGGGGTTAAGGGGGGTGGCGTGGGAGTAAAGGGAGATGTAGTTTAATTCTCCAGCCGTTCGCAAATTGCCGCATCTAATTTTATTAGGAAAAAGTAATACTTTATCCGTCCTTGCTTTCTCCCGAGGAAAAAAAGGTTTTTGCAATCTGCGAGGAAACTGAACTTCAACTATGGGAGGTTTAGTTTGATTACCAAGTATATATATATAATACACCGAGAAAAGGATAAATAATAATAGTGGTAGTCAACGGAAAAAAGGAAAAAGAGAGACGAACGGGGAAAAGGAAAAAAGATTGAGTTAAAATCACGAGCCCAGGAAATCCCTTGTAATTGGAAGTCCAAATATGATGGAAAGGCTTTTGTTGCTTACTTTACTAATAGTGGAAGCAATCAAAACATGGACCATCCTTTTCCCGCCACGAAAGGTTTTGATCTTTGTGGCAAAAGGGGGTGTGAGGGGGGTTGCATACTCTCGTATCCGCCAAACTAATTCATTTCGAAGCGTGGAGCGAGGATATTTCCTAATTTTCTGGGACAAGATCGTAACCGCAATACTTTAAGCTTCAAAAGGAAAACCTTAGGTCCGCCCACCCCCTTATGGAGGGTTGGATGACTGGATTGATTATGATTTGAGGTTTCGCAGTCAAGGGTAGGGGGGAGTTGTGGGAAGCCTGATTGAATTCTGTAGATGTTCGTTATCAAGTGCACTTCCTGCTGAGCTTTTCAGTACACATGTAAACATTTAGGCAAGAGCTAAGTGGTATTATAATTCCGGTACGCACACAAAGATTTGTATTGGGAGTCTGTCTATGTTGGTCTGCCACTCCAAGATGTCAAGTCACGTAGACTAGAATTGGTTCGTCATTTGCAGACTTATCCTTAGATGCTGGATGGAAGAGAAAGATTTTTTTTCAACGAAAACAATTAAATCAGTTGATACTGTAGACAAGGCACTGATTTTTTTTATGAAATATGTCTTTTTTTTGCCATCTGTCGAAACTTGGTTATTGATTTTTCGATATAATTAACTCATTGTTTTCATATAGGTATTGTGGTGACAATTTGGGTAAAGTATAGTGGGACAATTGTTACAATTTAGTACTAATACATTTTTACAACTAAGGCCTATCCCAAATCATCACCAACACATACAAATAAAGTAAGATAAAAATATCTGTCTAAAAATAATGATCACAAGGGATATAATTTACTTAAGCAACATTTAATGATGATCAACTCAATTATCAAGATTAACTCATGAAAATAAATTTGACCATGTGGCATAATAAAATAAGGTCATTACAAATTGTACTATACCAAATCAACATGTGACAAACAGATTTGAAGAATCTCTAAGAAAAGGGAATCACTGCTGGAGTTAATAAAATCTAAAGTCACTTATCTTGCACATGTGCTTGAAATGTTGAGGAGCTGATAGACTATTTGTAAGTATCAGGATATTATTCGCTGGATATATCTTAATTGTTCAGTCCTGTTGCAGCAATTGTTTCAGGGTAGATGTATATTTATTCTTCAGAACTTTCCACCAAAAAAAATCTTTTTCCTCTTCTTCTGCCAGCTAGTCCAGTCTTCCCCCTCTCTTCCTCACCTCTCTCCTGCCCCTCTTCACAGGTTTTCAACCCTTACACAAAAATTGGCAGACCAAAACTGCTTAATTTATTTACAGAGAGGCTATCTAAAACAGTCAGACAATTTGGGCAGAAATAGGCTCACTGATAGTCATAAAAAGGAAAGAGAGTTGTAGCAACACTACAGTATGTTACTGGGTATGACCGAAGTCAAGAGACTGTCAACTTTCACCAAAACAACAATCACATTCCCGCTTTGGTGTAAGTACCAATCTGGCTATCCCGGCCAAATCTATTTATTTCATTTCTTAAATAAAATATTATTTTTAGAGTACGAAACTATTTTTGTGTTTTAATGATTGTAATTTAAGCATATTTCAATGAAAATAATACCACTTGTCATAAAATTTCTGAGCTAGCTCTAAAAAGGGCTAAATTCTAAATAATATTTTTGATTCGAATATACAGCTTTGAATTTGTATGTAAATATTGAACGGCGACTTCAATATTTAATTTGGTTCGTTGTTTTAACGAAAGCAAAATATCGAAAAAACTTATATGAGTCGATATTTCTAACAATGTGCAGATTTTTTATAAAGTAATTAACATTTATATATTGTTCGAATTTTACAACTTGTGGAATTTATCAGAAAAGTATTGCTTGAAAGGTTGGGTCTTTTTAAAGCGGTTTTGACATATTGACATTTAGATATTACAAAAACCTGATTATCTCAACAGATGTGAGTCGTCAATGAAAAAGTAAGAGTCTATTTAGCATGTAATTTGTATTCAGTGCTAAGTTTGTTTTGTTTTATGCAAGTTTGTAAGTATTTTTTTTTTGGTATATGGTCTTGATGTGTCTGTCAATTTTTTCGTTCTTTGCACGAGATTTGAAGCAAAATAGCTGTTTGAAAATGAAATAACTATCAAAACAGAAAAGCTGCCTTATATTCAGTTTTACATCATGAATTGGGTATTTGCACTCTAATTAGAAGAAAGTCACAGATACCCGCACTATGACGTCAACACCAACTGATTGTTTATAACAAAATGTTCATTAATATGAAATTGATTAAAATACAGCGCCCTATCGCACATGGAATTTATTGAAATATAATTCTTTCACTTCTGCCTAAGTAAAAACTTAACTTAGATTTATTATTTGTTTATGTATTTTATTGTAACGGTGATATATTTTTATTTCGTGCATCTGGCCACTTCAGTGCATAAAAAGTTAGGTTCTACATAGCTTCGAACCTGTCTTTGTGCTAAGTACGTAGCAAATGTAGTAAATATGTAGTAAATAAATTGAAATATTTGTGAAAGAATATAGAATGTACTTAACACTTATTGCTTAAGATTTATTACGTATACTTAACAGAATAGAATCTTGAAAGACTTGACTTGCTCGAAATAGAATGATAAGAACAGTTGCTAACGTAAATAAATGCCACGTTCAAATGTCACGATCAACCAATCAAGATCGAGATACAAACACTACGTCACTTGCAGGTATCTTATTGCTTAGTTGACTGGTCAATGTCATCTCTAGTGTGATATTAATAACCAAACGAAAGGAAGGTGGAAAACAACCATAAACTCTACCATTTTTGCAATTAAAAGTAGTCGGCCACTAATATTGATTTTGATAATTACAAAAATTAAAAAAGCATTCCATAACTGTCTGTTATGAGGAAATCAGGGTTGGTCATTTCAGCCGAAACGTGGTCAGCATTGCCCACTTCCCGAATTTACTTCCCGGATTAGTTAGTACCCGTGGATCAGAAGTTAAGTAAAGTTCTGAATATCACCGGAGATCGATCCCTAGTAATTCAAAATAGTTCGGAGTCTTAACCATTCAGCTATCACAATTGAATTTTTTTTTAAATCCTGAACCTTTCTGTAGCATAATGGGGAAGCATACAAGTGAAAATAAAAGTTGGCGTTCATAAAGTTATTATTAAAAAACTTGAAGACAACGGGGCAGTTCTTGAAGTGCTCGCCATCCATATCGCCCTGGTGGCAAGGAGAATCCTTGACACCAAATCGACATAACAATATTCGTAAATAGTTGTGTCCAGTGAGCAAACGGAAACAAACAACTTCAACAGGAAAAGGGACTAATTGTATCATTGACTTAATTGAGCTATATATTCCATCTCTTATCGAATTCTGCACCATTTTATAAGGTTATTCTAGTTTCTTTTTAAAAAAAAGTTAATTCAATTTAAATGAATTAAACTCACCGGTGTGTATATATGTGTGCTTCTTCATGTCGGACTTCTGGTGGAACCTCTTCCCACAGTATTGGCAGGGATAAGGTCTCGTATCAGAATGGATTAGTAGGTGTGTAGACAATGTGGAGGACCTCTTAAAAGATTTACCACACTGTTTGCACTCAAAAGTTCTCTCCGCTGTGTGGATGGCCCTATGCTGACTCAGGCTGACCTCGTGACCGAAGGTCTTATTACAGAGTTCGCAGGCAAATGGTCTCTTTCCACTGTGTGACCTCCTCGCATGCACTTCAAGTCCGTGGGGTGTGCTGAACATCTTGTCACATTTCACACACGAGTAAACATCTCCGGTAGGGGAAGCCTTTAACACGCCGTCTGGGCTTGATAAGGACGTCTTGTCCACGTGCTGTCCAAAACTGTACAGAGACAGACCAAAGCAAGACAGTCCAGTGAAGGTGGGTCGGAACAATGATGAGGGTGGAGTGTCCGCGTGTGCTGTCGACACCGCCCCCAACAGTCTTGGACTGCTTCCATCAGCAGTTGACTTGGGTGGACTTTGGGACTGTCGAAACAAGTTGACCGCTCCGTGGCAGCTTGACACCGGGACTGGCCTCACTCGTAAGTCTGTAGGCCAAGTGGTCAAACTCAGAGGCTTGAATTCTCCGATGGCCAGAGGTGTCATCGAAGATCGGACATCTTTGTCGGAATTGCAGGCTTCCCATGAAGAGGGTGCGTCACCAGAAAGAGCAGCTATAATACAAAATAAATACGTTCTTGTTAGTTATTTAAAATGAATTATACTATATATAAAATTATCATATATATAAAATTATAATTGTATGAAATTATAAAATAAAATTAACATGTTTAGTAATTATTCTAAATAATTTGAATGAATTTGCACTTATGAACAAGAATGAAATTAACACTTAAGACGGAAATTTTTTTGTTGAAAATCATTCAATCGAAATACAGTTTATAAATAGCCTTAAAAATGAAAATTATAAAATTGTGACTCCTATAAAAATGGAAAATATAAATACATTCATTCAATACATAAAATCAAGTGCAAATACATACATATTTTACTTTTTTTTTGGTAAAAGTTTAATTTTATAAAAGTGTAGCCTTTAATATGAGAATTGATTATGTTTGCAAAAGAAATCTTGTAATATGCTGAGAATATTTATTCCAAAAAAATAAAAGCAAATGCAAAAATCACTGCAAACATTTTTAAATTTATATTGATTGGCACTGAGCATGCACTAAGAGAACAAGTATGGTCAAAACTACCAAAATGTAGTAAAATTTATCGTGTTTCTGCCTCTATAGAAGCACCAAAAGATTGGTAATTTTTACCGGAACGCTTTGGTAATGATTTTGATAAATTACCTATAAAATATGGTTTGTATGAGATAAAATTTGATAAATGAGGTAACATTTGGTAATTTTATTATGATAAGTATGGCATAAAAATCACTTATTTGGTTAAATTCACTTTTCAGTTTCGTATTTTTTACTAAATTAGTAATGATATGAAATATAATTTTGAAACAGAATTTTTGCTAAACCGTTGCCATATGAATGGAAAAATTACCAAATGAATGGATTAAAAGGCGTATATTCTGGTCTTATTAACCAGAATTATGTTTTTTTTATTACAAATGTCATTATCTAACCAGAATTTATTTTCTCCGTGAGCATACACCAAAAAAAAGGAAGTGCTGAAAGACTGTTCTAAATAATAAGGTAAAATCAATTACTTTCACTTTACAGAAAGGAAAGGAAACAGATTAAAGATAATAATCGGCAAAAAAATTTGCAATTTCGAAGTTTTGTTTTGGGGATTCAGTCATTTTCCACCAAATTTCATATTTTATCATTAAAAATCACTCATTGCCTTATACCCCAGTGCTCCCCAACCTTTTTATCACCATAGACCAGTCAACGTTTGATAGTTTTATCGCGACCCACTGAAGAGGGGGGGGGGGGTTGTTCATTGTTCATATTTTACATAGTTTTGATTTAATAATTTTAATTTAATTGTGTTTACCCAAGTAAAAATTCTTGATGGTCCCATCAAAACATTTTGATGATTTATTTTGGTTTCAGTGCAATTCATGGTGGTCCAACATCCTTTAATGGTCACCATCTTCCAACATTTTCCATTATTCGCTCATGGTTTTTGATATGCCAACAAACTTCCATCATTCCATGAGGGAAAATTCTACTTTAATACTATGGCGGTTAACCATCACGAGAAGTTTGATTCTCATGGATCAGCAACGCATGATGGCTCAAACTATCTATTTCTCTAATGGTTTAATGGGAATTCTTGTTGTTTCTCAGGAATATACCATCAAAACAAGTTGCTATTTTTATGCTGGACCATCATAAATAAGTCCGAATTCTTACATTGGGATGATGGTTAATCATAATCATTCCAACATATTATTTCTAAGAAACTATGATGGAAATTTCTGACGCTTCAACATGAACAAGTTGCTATTCTTATGTTGGACCATGCCATCATAAATCAGTTCGAATTCCTACGTTGAGGTGATGGTTACTTATGTTGGTTACCATAAAAAATATTATGTAATTATTGATGGTTTCCATCAAGATTATGTTGGCCCATCAGTGGGAGACCATCAAAAATTTTGTCTTGGGTAAGCATGTCTTCAAAACGAAATGCAGTTATATGCGTGGTATAGGTACGAGAGGTGATTTTAACGCAGTTTTAATTTTATCTCAGATCACAGTTAACCTTTGTCCATAGAAATTCGCACAAACCTGAGAGAAATACACTACAGTGTAAATAAATTGGAAATAATTTAATATTCCTTGGTACTATTTGATCCATGAACTGCTATTTGATAAAGTACTGCTCCCTAAACCCCGTGGATCGGGGTTTAGGGAGCAGTACTTTAGATTATGTAATTTGAATGCACAATAAAGTACAAAAATTTTTGACATTTAATGAAACAGGAAATGAAAAAATAAAATTATTAAAAATATTTTTACATTTGACTTACATTTCTTCATAAAAAATTCATCAATTTCTTTTTATCAGTACCGTTAATTCCCAAGAGGAGACAAAAACAAAAATCTAAAACTAGCTTTGTTTCAAGAATTACCAAAAAGTAACTCAAAATACCATAAAAAATACTTTCAGGTTATTCTTTGATGATTGAAATTTGGTTGATTTTCAGTTTACTGATTTAATGACTTCATTTAAAATTATTAACTTTATTTAAAATTATAATTTTTGACTTATTTTTTGAAAATTTTTAAATCTTTTTCGCGTGACATTATTTGAAATCCAGAAAGCAATCCTGAATATGTAGGAAAGCCGGTTATGATATCGCAGTAGATGAGATGAAATCTACCGCAGTCTATTCATATTAATCTAGACAATTTTTCTTGTATAGTTTATTTTAAAAAGGTTATATTTCATAGTAATTTCTGCCCTGCACGTTTCTGGATTCTTTTTCATTCTTTTCTATGTGATATTCATTGAAATCTTGTACATAATCTACAATCATTCGAAAGATTCAAAAGAAAAACCTATTTTCCAAAATCTTCAAACAAATAAATAAAGCATCAGCTGCTATTTTTTTTTCCATTTCCCGCTACCGTTGGCACTTCTGTCGTCTGATCTTGTGGGAAGTGGGGGTGTTTCAGAAAACCGATCATTCTGGAAAAGGTGCAAATAACCTGTTCGTTATGCTATGTCGCCCTTTTGTCATGCTTTTCAATAGAGCACTCACAAGCGCTCTTGTCAGAACATAGTCTATCTGTGGGGTTGCTGTCACTATTGAGTTGGCGACCATGCTCATAACGCCAACAAATATCGCTAGCGCCAAACCAGCAGGAATATGAAATTTATATAATTCTTAGCAGTTAAAAAAAAATTAAAACAAAAAAAATGACATAAATTTCAAAAATTCATAATCAAAATTTGGATTGTTATTTTACAATTTAATTTATCTGAGGAGAGAATTAAACTTGACTTTTCATGTACTGCATGAAATTCTAGCTCTTCATAAAGCAATAAGTAAGTAAAATATAAAATCATGACCTTTAAATTCATAACATTTAGATCTGGTACGTTTAAAACTGTGGGTATTTAAGTTTAGATTATGTCAACCTTCATCTATCAAAAGGTACCTCATGCTTTTTTTAAATTTATTTATATAAATTTTGCTAATTATATTTTTTTAAATTTTTTATAGCATTTTTGTTCATTTTCCTCCTTTTATTGGAACATTTTTCATTTTTAAGCAAATAAACTGTTTAATGTAGACCATCCATCATGTTACCGAGTTCAGATCACGTCCGGGTCACCAATGTGGGGATTTAAGTTTAGACTATGTCAACCTTCATCTATCAAAAGGTACCTTAAGATAGAATCAAGTTAACATGTCTTATATACTAGTGAATTGGTATTTAATATTTATAGTGGTAGTTACGCCACAAAACTTTATATCTTTTCACAAGGGGGCTAAGCCCCCTGTTCGCTGCCGCTCACCAACGCTGATGTTGCGCAATTGTTGCTTCTCAGCGGAAAAAAGTTTCTTTCCCACCAAAGTTGAAATTATTCACTTAACGTATATGTACTAAAAAGAAATCTGTTTGCTTGTGCCTCCACTTCCCACATCCAAATGTTATTATCTATTAGTACGAGTATTACACATATTCAGATCTAATATTGAACAGAAGTTATTAATCATTTTTTAAAATATCATTTGTGTTGTTACAACATTATATTGTTCAAACAAGTTTGATAAGTTCATAATTGTAATTTAATATTTCGCTTACCAAATGGGCAGATTTGTTAAATACTATTTTTGCTTATATTTGCATGAAGCTGATCGTTAAGTTCTAAATCATTTAACAGATCCCTTTATTTATAACAGTGTATTAATGTTATTCACACAAAAATTATAATTGTAAACCAGTTCATAAAATTAGACCACTTTTCTAAATAACTTTATCTTAAAATGTAGAGCAGAATTACTTTATAATAACAATAAAAAGAACAATAATTCTCTTTGTTTTAAACTCTTGAATTAAAAGCGTAATAATAGAAGTACAGGAATATAACTTTAAATTAGGGATACAAAAATATATTTCGAAAAACAATTTCTTTATAACTTTTATTAATTTTATGCAGATGACAATCAAAACAATATGGAAATGAATGAAGGAAAACAGTATCCTACCACGTGATTTTTCCGGCCAATAAAAATTCACCAACAACAATGGAAAACTGTGTTAGACCATTATGTTTTTATGTTATTTAGAGATATAGTAACTTTTGCATTGTGTTTTTTTTCTTTTAAATTTTAATTCTATCATTTTTCGTTCCCAAACGTAACTACAATATTTGTCTTTATTACTGACTATTTTCGCTGTTAGAGTGCTATCAGAATACAATTTCATAACGGATGGTGCTACGAATTACGTTTACTTATGTAAACAGTAATTATGTTTGAAAACTATTACTCATACAGAAACTTACGCTTGAAATATTATATTATTGTATTCAGTAAATTTGTAGAACTCAAGGAGGGATTCTCACGTAATTATGTAGAAAAAAACGAAATTTTTTCTGAAAAAAAAAAATTCTTCTGTTTCTTTCAATCTACATTTTTATTAGGCTATTGTAGGTATATTTTAGTAAATTATTATAGGTAGGCTAGTATACCCATATTTTTACGCATTATTACTTTCCCGGTTAGTTTCAAGTATCATTTATAAAAAATAAAAATTCCTGCATTTAACATCACTACAAATAAAAAGAATTGAAAGACAGTGAGAGAAAAATAACGAATTAGTTGCCTACACTTAACCTCAAGATTTCAGATTCAAAGAAAGCTTCAATATTATTTTTAATCTCCGTCATTTGTTCGTATATTTAAAAAGTTTTCAAAAGAATCGTTCGTATACTAAGAAAACTTTCAGTATAACAAACAAAATTTTAAAATCTTACTATTCAATAATTTATTATGCTCTAGTTAAAACTAAAAACAGTTAAAACTGTTTAATATTTTTGTGTTAGTGAGTAACTAAGTGAATAAACGGTATACCAAACATAAACTGCTGCTAACGAGACGAAATCCATTTGTAACATAAATTTGTTAACGAAATCCATGCGTAACATAAATTTGCTTACTAAATCCATTTGTAACATAAATTGTTGCTAACGAAAACAAAATGACCACGTTCAGGGTTATTAAAGAAGGGCGTTTTTCCTGGATATAAACGTGTTTTAATTTATGTGTAATATTTTTAGCATTGTTGTGCAAGTTCCAGTATAGGTGATCAGAATTGGCCATCCAGATCAGGCAATTTAACATTGTTAAGTTTTGAAGATTAAGGTTTACGCCAACAAGCCTATGATCATTCACTCTTTGAAGAATGAAATTGAGTACCATAGCGATGAAATTCATTCACATTTTTCTTATAATGTCGTTAAACAGCCGACTCAACTGTGAGTTTACGACTACAAATGTTTTCAACCTCGTAGCCTTCGTAATTTTGAATACAATCCAGAATCAAGCTTTGGGAGAAATTTGCCTCCGTGGAAAACTTTTGGGTGGAACTAACCCGCATTTGCGTTACACGGAGAATAAAACCACGAAAAACCCCACGATTAATCTGACGGTAAGAGGACTTTAACCCATGATCCGTTTACCACTGAGGATATTTTGCGTCAATACTGTGGTCGATGCGAGCCGGGTGCGGAATTCGTATCGACCAGGCATTGCTGGGATTCGAACCCGGTTCACCTCATTGGAAGGCGAACGCTCTGTCCCTCCTTCTTTGTCGGTCATGAGACTGACAAACTAGCTCACTCGGCTATAATATGTACACAGTTACGAAGAACTAAGTGTCTTTATTTGGCAGGCTTAGTAGATGCAAAAAAATTCCGGTTATTCAACCGTATTAGGTAAAAGCAGTAAAACGGTTTTTTTCACAGTTAATAGCTTGATTACCATCTTAGCTATAGTTACATGACTTTTTTGTTTGAATATGGTAAAAGAACATTTAAAATAATTGTTATTTAAACATTCTTTATGATAAATTTCTAACAGTGTTTCTTAAATTGTCTTTAAAACACAATTTCGATAATCAAATTACATGTAATTTCTTCAAATGAAAAAAAAGTAATTCTTTCTCGTTAATGTGTGTGCGTATGTCACATGCATTTTTCAACAAAAAATGACTAATTAGAAAAAATCCTATAAATTATCTGTTTTAATTGAAATAGTTTAATAATATGCAGTGGTAAGCTGAAATAGACAGCGATATTTTACGCATACAATTATCATTTATTTAAAAAATAATAATAAAATAATTATTTATCAATACTTTCGATGCATCGAAACTAATGCATCGGGACTTACATACTAGCGTAATAACATTTTTTAACATGATTTTTGTTACATATTATAATTATTTATTCATGATTTTTCTTATATATTATACTTTTCTTATTTATTCTCTATTCTTTCCCTTAAACAAATAAGTTTAAGTTATTATTTTTTCTAAATGGAAAAGTCATTAGATACTTCTCCCATACATAATGTCGCCAATTTATAATTGTGACTTTCGCCAAAGGAAGCGCTCACTTTTCAAAAAGTAGCAACCCTGTAAGTGAAACCGCAGTGTATCAGTCAGTGAAGTGGGAGAATAAAGCTGTTACGTCGATGGGCGTAGTGCGTAGGCAATCATAGATCCGCGTGAAGAGAGAAGGGCGCAGTGTAGCGTAAATCATTAGTGGTGCCGGGGCGTACGGGAGAATCTCCAGCTGACGGCCACCAAATCCTTTGCGCGCAGTTTATTGGCAGAGGTCTCTAATCCCGTACGTTCGCCGCCCTAGAGAAACAGAAGCATCCCGCGAATCGCATCTCTGTCAATACCTGTAGGCGAACACCCGGATGCGCGGAATAGTGGTCTCTTGCGTCAATCTCTTTCCAGTGGAAACATGTTCCACTTTAAGGTTGTTTTGCTCTAATAAAGGAAATCACAACCTCCAACATGTTTTCTTTAATTTTCAAATTTTGTTGCAACTTTTAATTTATTGCTGTAGAATGACTTGAACCCCTGGAAAAATTATTATGCGGCTTTTATTCTTGACGGGTTACTTGATATTCGCATTTTTATTCTCGACATTGCAAATTTACAACTACAAATCAGAAAACGATTTAAAACACTCTTCATCTATAAAATCGTTTGCACATATATTGTTCTTTTAATTAGTTGCTGTAGAATAACTTAAAACCAAAAAAGGGATTATTATTATCAAGACGAAAAACGTTTAAAATTTGAAAATGAAAACGATTCTGAAAATTCTCTACTTATAGGATCGTTTGCTTTATTATTTTTTTGTTTTTCTATTTTTTTGATGAAGCTAAAATCTAAAAAATGTGTTTTTTACTCTGAATAATAAAACTAAAATTAGAAATTAAAAAAATGATTTCTTCATTTATTGAATCGTTTGCACAAATATTTATAATTTTTTTAGATTTGCTTTACAGAACAGCTTTAAACCAAAAAAAAGTACTTTTAAATCTGAACAACGATAGGTTAGGTGTAGAAATCAGAAAATTATTTAGAAAATTATTTATAATCATTTACACAAGAACAATTAAAATCCAATTTCATAGAATAATTTGGGCAAAAACAGTTTTTATTTATTCTATACAATTAAGGTTTAAGATTAGAAACAATACAATGATTTTTATAAAATTCTCTATTTATGGAATCGTTAGCACAACCGTTATTAAGTTTCTAATTCATTGCCCGTAGAATAACTTGAAACTAGATTTTTACTCCCAACAATAAAAGTTTTTAAAAGAATGTTTAGAAAACTCTCAAATTATCTAATTATTAATAAATTTTCAATAATTTGTATAAATATTAATTAGCGTTTAATTTACTTCTGTTAATTAATTGAAAACCAAAATAGGTGCTTTTTAATCGGAGCAAAGAAAGTTTAAAAATAGAAATCAAAAAACGACTTGCACAATAATTAATAAGCATTTAATCTAAGGCTTTATACTAACTTGAAAACAAAAACAAATTCTCAAGAGTTTAAAATATAAACCTTAAAATTATTTAGAAAATCCTCCCTTTATGGAATCATTTCCATAAGTACAATTAAGTATTGAATTTACTGCTGGAAAATACCTTGAAGCCGAAAAAAAGTGTTTTTTATTCTCAAAAGAGCAAGTTAAATATGAGAAAATAAAAAAAAAATTTAGAAACTTCACTATTTATACTCTTTTCCGCGAATATTAATTGACTTATAGTACATTGCTTTAGAATAATATGAAACCAAAAGAGGGCATTGAATTCATTTTTAATCACCGATTCAGAAATTAAAAATTAGAAATCAGAAAATGATTTTAAAAATTCTCTTTTATAGAATCGTTTGTGCTATTCCATGACAGGCAGACTATCAGAAGTTAAAACCTCATGTGAGTTTTTCTTACTAACATGAATAAAATTTGTTTAATCTATAATTAATCATATAATGAATTTATAGCCACTATAACATCCTCCCATTTTATAGTAAGATATTTAGAGAATAGATGATACATACATATAAAGTATTTTTTTTTTACAATTATAATGATCATTTTCATGCGTGTAGTACAAACACAATCATAAAGAACTTTAAATTCATTGCGTAAAATTATTAAAAATCGAAATCAATTTATTTGTTACATTAATTTAAATTTTAACTTAAAAATTGCTTTATTCACAAACAAAAGTTTTAAGTTAGAATGCAAAAAACAATTAAAAACTCTATTAATTAACATGAATTTTATTGCGGTGGAATAACTTGAAACCTAAAAAAGTGTCTTTCTTCGGGCTTACTTCATCAATTAAAGTTTAAAATTATTAAATATATAAAGTATAGAATATATTTTTGCTTGTAATTAAGGCGTCAGAAAAAAATAATTAAAAGGGACACCAGTGTTCCATCTGCATCAAAGTGTTATTGTATAGCAAAAAAGAGTTAAAATAGTGTACTTAGCTAGCGAAAATCACTTCTTCCGTCCAACCACCATTAAGATTTGAAGGGACTTTATTTTTAAGCTATCGTAAAATGTAGAATGAAAAAAATAAGAAGAAGAAAAAAAACTGCAATTCTTTACCCAAAAACGGGATAAAATCCCCTAAAGACTGTCAGCTAAAAACATTCATGTACAAACATACTTCCTGTTTAAATTCTTTTTATAAGAAATACCAGGTGTCTTTGGTAACCATCTGGTTTGTCTTTTTAAATGTGAAAAAATTCAAATATATTTCCAAATTTAATATCGTATAATTATAATTATAAACGCATAATTTAATATCGTATAATATAATTAATATCGTATAATCTGTCAAAAATTTCTCGCAAAAAATGGTTAAATGACAATTTATTAAATGATTATTTTACCATATTTAATCAAAACAGCCAAATAACCATAATTAAAATGGTAATCAAACTGTTAAGTTTAAGAAAAACTATTTATTAACTGCTTTCATCTAATACGGTTAAGAAACCATAATTTTATCGCACCAACTAGAACCATCTAATGAAGCTACGCAGTTCTTTGCAAATGCGTACATATCATAGTCGAGCGGGCTAATCTGTCAATCTCATGACCGGCAGAACAGGGGTTCGAATCCTAGTGCTGACACAACAATATTTCCAGTGTCCGGCACTCTCCGATGTCCATAACCTTACGAAAAGCTGACTTCCTATGTCATGTTAAATATAAAAAAAAATTTACACTTTTGAAAAATGTTTGCTGTAAATGTTTAAAGAACCGTATTTTGTATTCATGGTTTTATAACCATACTTTTTGTAAAGGATTTCAATACCAGAAAGGAAAAAAATGTTCTTTTCCATAAACTTTACGGTAAATCGGATGGACAGACAGCTGCCAATTATTTCCCCATATTTTTAGAGTGAAAATTTTAACAGTGCATAACTGCTGTTGCGCATGTGGTGGCTTTAATTATTACCTTTCACATGGTTGTACTTTCAGATCTTGGGTGTTATGGATCCTTTCTTCAGATTAGACGAAAATGTGCGTCGTGGTGAACGGTTAATTGAAAAAGGATTTTTTGTTTAGCATTAAATATGCTAATTTTTTTAACAAAAACCATTGTGTTAATTATCACTAAGTCATTATGTAAGGATGCAAGCAACTACTTGGCATATTAGTTAAAATTAAACCTTGTCCTTGTTTGCTGTTATCGATGTCTGACAGTTTTACAAGCCTATGAATTTTATTTGCAACGTTTTGTTTTTCGTTAAGGTGAAAAATAAAACGTTGACTATTATAATTTTCTTCAAGGAAAATGAATATACGTATCTAAAAGAGTAAATAATGCGTTCTAAGGCAATTAAAAAATAAATAATTTAGTTTATTGCCAGTGTTGAAGAATGAAAGAGCAAGAACAAACAAATTTGTATTTTTCTATAAAGAGGAAAGTTGTAGAATTCATATTTTCCTATAAAACTTAAAATTAATCCTTAAACTTATATGAAAATTATATTAAAAATGGACTTTTGCTTTAAAGGCAGTTTTATTTAACAAATTTAAGCCTAGATAAATGATCTTTTGGAATAAAGGAATTTTCATTTCTTAATATTGAGACCCACTAGTTGAGACTGAACTGATCTTAGTCTTAAATGTGAGTACTATATATTTTATTGTGAGTAATGTGAGTAATATATATTTTATTTACTTTTCATGTTGAAGTTCAACCCTTCACTCTTAAAAATATAGATTTATGTTTAGAATTAATAATATTTTCATTAAAGCATTCATTATATAATTTTTAAGAAATAAATATTTGTGTTTAGAAAGGTATTTAAAAATAATTATTAATATTAACAAAATTTGGAAACGAAGAATTTTAGAGAAGGAATTTCATAAATTTTAAATGTCTTAGATTTGAATTGTCTTATGGACAAAATTTGAATTGTCTTATGACATAAAACATTTTCACAGGATAA
This sequence comes from Parasteatoda tepidariorum, assembly GCF_982258835.1. Lineage (NCBI taxonomy): Eukaryota > Metazoa > Arthropoda > Arachnida > Araneae > Theridiidae > Parasteatoda > Parasteatoda tepidariorum. The sequence continues at coordinate 94,266,548 of NC_141763.1, read as the reverse complement.
ATTACTCACTAAAATATGAAGCTTCAAAAAAAGCAATATTCAAGATTTGAAATTAAAATACTATCGAAATTATTTAGAATTTCTTGAATTACTTTTCTTGCAAACTTCATACGTATGCCGTGAAACACTTTTACAGGGAGAATTAGTACTAAAATCTATGCCTTCAAAGGAGACACTGTAAAAGACTTGAGACTAAAATATTCTGGTTGGAATTATATCAAAAGTATTGTATTACTTTTCTTACAAGCTTCTTTCATATGCCAGGAAACGCTTTTACAGGGTGAATAAGTACTAAAATCTACGACTTCAAAGGTGGCGCTTAAAGATTTGGGGCTGAACTATTCTTTACGGAATTATTTCGTTTATACTGAATAAGTTTTCTAGCATATTTTATGTACATGACGTGAAACGTTTTTACAGGGTGAGTAAGTACTAAAATCTACGATTTCAAAGGAAACACTGTTAAAGAGTTGGGGCTAAAATATTCTTTTCTGAATTATTTCGAGTACATCGAAGAAGTTTCCTTGCAAGCTTTGCGCATATGCCATGAAACACTTTTACAGGGTGAATTAAGTTCTAAAATCTACGGTTTCAAAGGAAACACTACTAAGGATTTGGTACAAAAATATTTTAATTAGAATTGTTTCGAGTATATTGAATAAATTTCTTTATAAGCTTCATATGCCGTGAATCACTTTTACAGGGTGAATTAAGTACTAAAATCTACGGTTTCAAAAGAAACACTACTAAGGATTTGGTACGAAAATATTTTAATTAGAATTGTTTCGAGTATATTTAATAAATTTCTTTATAAGCTTCATATGCCGTGAATCACTTTTACAGGGTGAATTAAGTACTAAAATCCAGGGTTTTAAAAATGCGCTGCTAAATCTTTGTGGTTAAAATATTCTTGTCGGAATTATTTCGAGTATATCATAGAAGCTTCCATGCAAGCTTCACACATATGCCATGAAACACTTTTACAGGGTGAATTAAGTTCTGAAATTTACGGCTTCAAAGGAGACACTGTAAAAGTACTTGGTACTAAAATATTTTAATTAGAATTGTGTAAGGACTACTGTGGCTTCAAAGGAGGCAGTGTTAGATATAAGAAGAAAAATATTCTTGCAGAATATGTTTGGTGCTTTCAATAGATGCTGTTATCTTTATTTATCTGCTTGAAAATTTCTAAGATTTATCTGCCGAGCTTGTATTAAAATATTTGTATTCAATATGTGCATTATCATCGACCATAAGCTTTAAAAAGGAAAAATTTCTAATAGTACAGTACACGATAAAATTCCTGCCATATTGTGACTGAAATTAATAAATTTGAAAAATAAAAACTACATAAAAGTAATTTTTTGCTAATTGGAATAAGACGACATTAAAAATAAAGTTAACGAAAAAAAAAAAGATCTAAACACAAAAAAAACGAAATGAAGGTTATAAGTAAACAATTCTGTCTATTTTGACGTTAAAATTTTATGTGAAATAAATTTAACCTTTGTTCAAATTATATTCTAAAAACTAAAAAAGAACGCATGGAACGAGGTAAAAAAATACGTTATCCAGGGCGGTGAACTATCGTCTTTGTGATTATTAATGATTAACTAAAATATGAGTCTTGCTGCGAGAAAATGTGGAAAAAAATCTTATTTTGGAAGATATTTGTATTTAAGAACTTTCGAGTAAGCTTTCTTTTTTGAATTTCATGTTCTGCAATAGCATTATATTTTTAAAAAAATCTAAGATATTTATACCGTGCTGAAATTAGTAGCAATAACTGCCAAATTAACAATTGAAAACCACATGCATTTACAATTATTTGAAAACATGATTACTTAAACTTGGAATTAAAATTTCTGTTTCACAATAATTTCACAAGAACGACATTTATTTACTTTTTTGTTACAAATCAGAGTTCGTTACTTATATTCTTGAATACTTGAATACATCATATTTTACTTTTGGTACTCAAAATTAGTCTAATAGACTCATATTTCAAGTTTATGCTCACCACGACTAGAGCACAAAGTTCATCCCATAGGAAGTTTACCTCGAAAATTTTCGAATCCCGTTGATCCGGAAGTTTTGCCGAATAAATTACAAATTTTCGCAAATAAAGAAAGAAAAAACATCGTAGCAAGTTAACACTAACTTACCTACAAAACTAACTTTACAAAAATAACGAAGAAGAGATCGTCTTATATTAATTTATTTATTTAGTTCTAATAAAATATATGTTTTAAAAAATAATAAAATTTGGTTTACTTTTGTCTGCTGAACCAAAATAAATCTGCTGCTCTGCTACCGAGATTTAAACTTTAGTTTCATTGCAAAAATTATATATATATAGGTCACGAACTTGATGAATTGTGAACTAAAATCAGTGGGTTTAAAGGGTAATTGAGAAATAGAGGGGAACAGTTAACCATTTTCATAAAATATAGCAATATAAAAAATGAAACTACAAGTGAATGTGTCAAACTGATACTATGTAAAGTGCGTGAATGTGGATTGCATGCATGCATGGGAACGTTGCTTTTTTAAAAAGTAACGAGTAAAAGTACAAGTACTTTAAGCAAAAGTAACGATTAAAAAGAGAAAAGTTCTGATTTTAAAAAGTAACGAGTAAAAAGTACAAGACAAAAAAAAAAAATAACGATTTCAAAGTACATTTTGAGGAAATCAAAAATTCAAATTAACCTTAATTTTCATTACAAAGTATAAGTATTTTTTTAAAATTTAAACTGCATTAAATTTAAATTTAAATTCATGAAACTGTAAAATGAAGAAAAATGTTGCAAAATTCATTGAAGTAATGAACATTGAAAATATCTAAACACAATACCAGAAATTAAAATTCAATGTTTGCATATAAAGCAAAATTTTAAATTATGTTACTTTTAAAACCTAAATGTTTAGAAATTTTTTTTTTTTTTTTTTTGGAATTCGTAGTAATATGTAGTGACTTTTGCAAATATTTTATTGAGTGTTCAACAAAGCCACTCTCTTCCTTTTAGGAAATTGTAATGATTCAAGGTGTTTAAAAAAAGAAATTAACTAGAATTTATAATGCAAACTAATGAAAAGCTTCGGGAAAGAAAAAAAATTTTCACGAAAATTTTTAACAATTTTCAGAAGAAGTAACGATTTCTTTTGACATTTTCGTTACAAATACTTGAACTTGTTCTCCAAAAAGGTTGCGGAAAAACGAGTAAAAGTACTAAATTGAAAAAGTAACGAAGTACAAGTAAAAGTGTGTACTTTTTACTGTTACTTTCATTAAAAGTAACGTAAGTAAAAGTATTGCCATGCATAATTGCATGGATTGATTTTCTCGTACAGAATAACTAATGAACAATAGGATTTTCCCGTATGGAATAACCAATGAATGATTAAATTTTAACGTACAGATTAAACCTTAAATGAAGGATTTTCAAGTATTGAATAAGTAACGAATGGTTTGATTTTTATGTTCTGAATAACTAATGAATGATTTTATTTTCACGTACTGAATAACTAAGGAATGATTGAATTTTCATGTTCTGAATAACTAGCGAACGTTTCGAAAAATTATAAAATAAACTTTCAAATTAAGAGAAAATTTGAGCATAAACACTATAAATTTTTGATATCGTGCTAACAGCTCTTCAACAAATGTTGATACTGATTTTTTTCTCTAAATCAATCATATGATTACCTGAGTTCTGAACTAAACTCTTAAAATGTAATTCATTAAAATAAATAAGTATTAAAATACTCAAATCAAATCAAATAACACTTTAATTTCGTTTCCTTTAATGGGGAATTTATTTCCGGTTTCGGTTAGAATACGAAGAAGCAACTCTTACTCCATTTCTAAAATTCAGAGATCAAAACTTTAAAGGACTTTGGAAATCTAATAAACTAAAGTTCAAATATGGATAATAATAAAAATAAATATTGATCAAAATTGAAAAGTGTCACCGTCCTCCTCAGTCGGATACCTTAATCAAAGGTTATACACTGCAAAAAATAATTTTTAATTACTAATTAGTATTAATTTTATTATTTTATTTAATTATTCTCAAAATATTTTAAAACTGTAAGGTATTAAAATGTTTAAAACATTTTACAGAATGTAATTTTTTTTAAATTATAAAATAATAAATTCATGAAATCCTTAACTAACCACTTTTTTTATCTGTTAAACTTGTGAATTATGTTGTTGCAATTTCGACTAAGTTAAAAACTTGTTTCTCTATGAAAATTTAAATTTGTTCACATTTCTATTAAAAAGGATTCCTGGTGGACTTTTTCCTGTGAAAGGAATGCTGCAAGTTGATTTAGAGTAATATAGAAACTTCTTTAGTTGAAACTGACACTCTTTTCATCGTATCAAAAGTGGAACGTGCTCACCTTCAGCCAAATGCATTTTTGAATGTATTGCGTCATAAATCTACTAATAAGTGATTGCTTAAATTTTAGCTTTGTTTCCCCTGACTATTTATTTATTATTTTTATTTATTATTTTTATGGCAAGACAGTAACAAATACAGAAGTGAGCACAAAAACAACATTAAACTAGAAGTAAAATAAAATTTTGAAAAAGTGGTGGCCTAGTGGCTCTGGGGATAGAACGGTCGCCTGACAACGAGGTGATCCAGGTTTGAACCCCAGCGATGTCTGGATGGTTCGAATTCTGCTCCCGGTTCACACCAACCACAGTGCTGACGTAACATATCCTGAGTGGTTGACGGATCATGAGTTAGAATCCCTTTTCCGTCAGGCTAACCATGGGGAGTCCACGTGGTTTTCCTCACCATCCAACGGAAATGCGGGTTAGTGCCATCAAAAAAGTCCTCCTCGAAGGCAAATTTTCCTCAATGCTTGATCCAGGAGTTCGCTTGTCTTCTGGATTAGGTTCAAAATTACAAGGCTACGGATTTGAACATTGATAGTCGTGAACTCAAAATCTGGTTTTCTGTTCAATGAATTGAGATCACTTTTTTTTGCAACTGTGTGTTGCATAGAATGATTTTCTGTTTCTTCCTGAAACTTCGTCTGTATACTTTTTTTCAATTTTCTTCAATACTTTTCTTGAATTTTTATAACAATACTTTTCTTCACTTTTGGAAACCACTATGTTACCACCCAATATGGCAAGCAGAAACTGTGGGGATGTGCCCTTCTTTAATATAAATACTTCAATACTTTACTTCAATAAAATCATAATCATAGACAATTAAATATTTTTGTGCTCCTAAACGTTGTTTACCTTAGTTTGTACTTTACTTCAATACTTACTACTAATACTTTTCTTCTCTGTATCGACCACCATGTTACCACTCAATACGGCAAACAGAAATTGTAGTGTTGTCCGCATCTTCATCATTTGCTTATTCAAACCTAGATTCAACTTAACTTTATTAATACACCTTGATTTACATAATTTAGTCTATCTGTTTTCCGCGCCTTGCCTATCTCTTTTGTCTTTTCCACGCGGAAGTTATTTACAAATCCCTCTAACGAGCTTAAAAATCTAATATTGTCATAAAATGCCGTGAAATTCTATTGCGGGCTGTGTTTTATGAATTACGAAGCATATCACCAAGACAATAAAATTAGCAAATAAAAAATGCGCTTTTCATAAGATTCAAAACGGATTTTAAAATAAATAAGAAACATTTTATGAATATTACAGGCTTACGATAGTTAAAAGTTTTAATTTAATTTAGTAAACAAAAAAATCTCAACATTGCATACATAACAGATTGAGACTCAGGCCAGTTTTCTTCTATAAAAACATCCTCTTATCCTGGAACGCGACTCCTGAAAATCGTGGGAATGTGACAGCAGACTTTGGCGCCGGGAAAAATTACATCTCCAGTGCTAAGCCACCTTCTCTCGTCTTCAGGCGATGCGTGCCCCCCTTGCATCCACCCCCGAAACATATGAAGAAGAAGAAAGTAAGAAGGAAAAGAAAAAAAGAAAAATACAACCTGAACGTGAGAAAAATAAAGGCACAAAAAATGAGATAGATCTTGTCATATTGCTCAGTTAATGGTAGAATCCATCGTCATGTATAAAACCAGACACATTTATATAAAAGGAAACTTTATAAGGTTGTTTTCGTGTGTTTTTGTTAAATAAATGTTTCTGTATACAAAATACAGTAAACTTCCACATAAACTATTATAAGTTAAGAATTTACGAACGTTAATCTGAATAGTAAATTTAAAATAATGCTCATGGTGCGTTTCATTGACTTTCTGGATATATTTTTTGGAGATTTCCTTGTAAAAAAAATTAATACGGTAAAAAAATGTATGCCCGCAATATTTAATTGAAAAAAAAAAGGTTCTTGATATGCATAAATCAATAAGGTCGTTAAAAAGTAAAGCTGATATTAAAATCATCAAACATCAAATCGTGAGCCGCGATGGCTCAGGGGATAGAGCGTTTGCCTTCCAATGAGGCGAACCGGTTTCGAATCCCAGTCCATACGAATTCCGCATCCGGCTTGCATCGATCACAGTGCTAATGTGAAATATCCTCAATGGTAGACGGATCATGGGTTAGAGTCCCCTTGCCGTCTGGCTAACTGTGGAAGCTTCTCGTGTTCTTCCTCTCCATGTAACGCAAATGCGGGTTAGCTCCATCAAAAAGTCCTCCACGAAGTCAAATTACTCCCAATACTCGATCCAGGAGTTCCCTTGTCTTCTGACTAGGGTTCAAAATTACAAGGCTGCGGAGTTGAACATTAGTAGTCGTAAAACCTTAAAATTGAGTCGGCTGTTCAACGACGGTTATAAAATAAAACATCAAATCAGTAGTAGAGCGGGATTAGATTCATTCGTATTTAACTAAGAACCGCTTTTAATTTTCATATTAAAAAACTGGTTTTAAATTATTTGGATTCTCCGTTTGCAGTTATTGACCTCAATTTTAATCGTTTAGATATTGAAAACCTTTTGGTTCCTTCTCATTTAAATATTGATTTAATATCTCTCATTTCAACTTAATATTTTAGATATTTTTTAAAAAATACTAGGATAATAATCCCCTTTATTTGCACCACTCACTGCCCATTTTTAAAGCAAATAAAGTAAAGAGAAATATCCAATCACCAATCTTTTGAGCACGCCAAACTTCAGTTCTGTTGTTGCTTTTCAGTAGGATGTAGATCGACCCTAATAGTTTATTTTTACTGAAAGTTTAACAGTTGATAATCCTTAAACTACCCAAGCAGCAAAATAACTTGGGCTGTCATTGGACCAATGATCACGAATCTTGGGTCAACAAGAGTTTAAAGGGCCATTATTTTCCTATATTCCAGATATTTTACTGTCACTTTACAATCATCGGTCCTGAATAGAATTGTCAGATTCATACTATATTTTATATTTATTATTCAGACAATAAGAAACTATATTGAGCCAATTTTTAACCCAAATAGGGACAAGGTAAAATTGTTCCTAGGGTAATAAACGGATAATATTTTTTCAATCCAATGTACTCTTTGTCCAATTTTCAACACACCCAATTTTATGTTTCTAAATCTTAGTTTTTAACAGTTTTTTAACAGCAAAATAAAGTTTAACGTAAAATAAAAAAAAGAGTGAAAATGCCCAGAAAAAAGCATACATTTGAAAATTCATTTGAACAAACTAAAATTTAAAAAATAAAAGCAATATTTTTAACTTAATCAACAAAAATGGTTCTTTCCGCACGTAAAGTTTCCATTCAATAGTTTCATTTTTGAAGCTTGCACAGCAAACCTAATAATATTTTTCACTATAAGTTTAAAAGTAAATAATTTTCGGACTAAATATCGAATGTAAATTTTATTATTCCATCGTACTCTTTGAAAATTTTGTTTAAATACTATTGCAATTTCAAATATCTCAGTCATTTAGTTTTTGCATAGCAAAACAAAATGTAACTCAAAGTAGATAATCCAAAATAGCGACAGCAGCGACGCCTACAGTTTATTAATATGGAGAGGTACGGTGTGTAAAATAATAAATGGACCATCCTGATTAACTTTTGATTTAATGATAACTTCATGTTCTGGAACCTAATTTTGATGGTTCGAGAGGGTGACCTCAAAAATAAACTTATTTTAAAAATTCAATTTCTTAAGATCTGTTTGATATTTTGCCATGCAAAATTATATTCTTTAAAGTTATTTAAAAAGCTGTATATTTTACAGTTAAAAATTTTTCGACTAATATTAAATAAAATAATAAAAAAGTATAAATATTTATTGAAAGTTATTTTTGCATGAAGTTATCTTTAGATAAATAAAAATTGCATACGAAATTTTTTAATTGGATGAAAAATGTCTCGAGAGGTAGCGAAATACACAATAATGTAAAATTAACATTAAGAGGTCCAAGTTTAGGATCGCTCTCCTGACCAAACTATTGGGACCATATTCCCCAGATTGCAATTACCCCTTATATTTTGGGGGTCAGAAATTTGAATTCGTTGAAAAAAACTGTGTTTGTTCAGATGAAATACGTTTTAATGTCTGATTTCGTAACTTGAAATATCGTCTGCACTAATTAATTAGCATATTAGAAGTGATTGATGATTCAAACCCTTCAATCATTAAGAATGAATCCTAGAACGTGAAGATCCAATTTTAAGATCAAAAGTTATTAAGGATGGTCAATTTTTTATTTTGAGAATTGCACATTAAGGAAATTTTGTTTTAAAACAGATTCAAATTTATCAGAGGAAATATTACGAGTTTAGAGGAGGAATCTTTCTAATCACCGCTTTAGTGAATTAATATATACTAGGAGGCTCCACCCCCTGCTCGCTAACGCTCGACATCCCCCGAGAATTGCTACGCAATCCTATGTGGTTCACGCCGTGAACCATGGCTCGCTGCCCTCGCTTACCAATGAACACAATGTTCTAGCACAAAGACATAATATATTATCATCAAAGACATAGTATTTTATCATCAAAAACATAGTATTGTACTTATGTAGAAGAATTCTACCAATGTTCTTATTGGCTTTTAAAAAAGTATATTAGCTATTTAGATTGTACATGGTGAAAAAATCAAAACATTAGCTAAATAAGAAACATATTAGCAAAATAAATTATCAAATATTGCTTCACTAATATTCTGCATTTTAAAGCGTGAAAATTCAATGCATAAATAAACGTGAAATATAAAAAAATTCAATACAAACACTTAAACGTTTTTTAGACGTTTAGGTAGCTCCCAGTAGAAAAGTATCAATTCAACAGCGGCCTTTTAAAGCATTCTCACTTCAATTAATTAATTAATTCCTAATTGAGTTTAAATTAAATATTGTCATGTTTTTAGTGCATGAATCTGAATTGAACAACCTGATAATGCTCACTCTGGTTATTGTTATCTGGTTGCTCACTACGTGCTCTTGCGCGCCGAATCCAATCAATTAAAAATGAAAACTGTTGCCAGCGCGAGAAAAGAAATATCATCGGCTTTATTGATACATACATACGTACGTATTAGCGTTTTATATAATATAGATATTTAAGTTCAGAAAAAACTGCTTAGATAATGAATTATGCTTATTACTGTCCCTTTCCCAATTAAAAATCTAACAGATGTCATACTTTCCAGTATACTTTAGAAATCGATCCTCCAATCTCTAAAAAAATAGAAAAATTATTTTCCAAAATAAAATATATTTCTCTGAAATAAAATTGACATATTGACTCGTAAGAAACTATCCTTATAAAATATCTGTTACTTTAAAAAAATACCTTCACTTTGTCAAAATATTTTCCAACCAAAGAGGGTATTTTAAATGCGATGTTTGAGAAACACAGATTTCCATAAAGTATAAAGAGTTTATGCCCTACCCAAAATCCCTATCGGGGGGAAAAAGCTAGGGAATTTTCATTTTTTATGCAACATATAGCCTATCGTATCCGAGACACAAATCATGTAAAAGCTTTGCATAAATCCCTGTTGAGATTTTGCTGCATTATATGGCGAAGAAATATAATAACCAAAATCACAACTTTCAGATTTATGATTTAAAATGATCAGATATAAAAAAAGCGTAGTTTGAGAAGGTATAAGAAAGCGTGTAGTCATGTTTTTATTTTAAGTATTCATACATAAATAAAAAATGTATTATCCTGTTTTTTTAGGTATGGGGAAAAATATGTTTTGAATTCTCAACTATAAAATTGTTAAAATGCACCGATGCAAATTTACGAGCATGTTGGCATCATAGTATCATACAAATTTGCCCTAACTTTAATACGGTGACTAGATTGATTTATATTTAACTATAACGTATTTGAAATTCCCTTTTTAAACCACTAAGCTGAGTCTCAAAAAGTGGATTAAAAGTTATTCGAAAAAGGTGTTATGTTTGCTTTTTTTTGCACATTTTGTTCAATTCTAGTTAATTGCAATCGTTGTCGCCATTCTATTTTTGCCCAAAATGTCTAATTTTCAATTTTATTTCACAACATTAAAGATTCTAAATTAGTTTTAATTTTCAAAATTAGTAATATTGCACTTTATTGCTTTTAAAAAAAGTCCTTTGTGACACAATTTTAGATTTTTACTTATTTCTTATTTTCAAAAGTTTAATTTTGAACACAAACGGACCATTTTGTGCTCAAAATTTTCTCTTCAAAAAAAATATTTGTGAATACATGTACTTTTTTTAATAATATTTGGACTAATTTAAAAAGATATTTTGTCCAAAGTTACTCTTAAGTTGTTCGAAAAGTGCACAAATAAAGTTACATTTTTTATGCTTTTTACATGATTTTTGTACAGTACTTGAATAGTTTTTTCAATCCTAATCATAACCTTTATTAGAAAGAAACTTTCTTTAGATTAATTAAGAGAATACATCTTTTAATAGAAAAAATTCCCAGCTTGTGCGCATAGTTAAGATTTTTAAAATCGTATTAATATTTTGTACAGTACTTGAATAGCCTTTTCAATTGTTATCATAAACTGTTTTTGAAAAAAAACTTTCTTCAGATTAATTAAAAGAATACATCTTTTAATAGAAAGAATTTCTTGGTTACGCGCATGGTAAATACTTTTAAAAGCGTAATAATATTTTGTACAGTACTTGAATGACCTTTTCAATTTTATTTTATTTTATAACCGTCGTTGAACAGCCGACCCAATTTTATGGGTTTAGGACAACTAATGTCTATTACCTTGTCTATTACTGTTACTACCTTGTCATTTTGAACCTAATCCAGAAGACAAGGGAACTCCTGGATCGAGTATTGGGAGAAATTTACCTTCGTGGAGGACTTTTTGATGGAGCTTACCCGCACTTGCGTTACATGGAGAGGAAGACCTCGAGAACCTCCCACGGTTAGCCTGACGGCAAGGGAACTCTAACCCATGATCCGTCTACCACTAAGGATACTTCAAATCAGCACTGTGGTCGATGCAAGCCGGATGCGGAATTCGTATTGACGGGGATTCGAACCCGGTTCGTCTCATTGGAAGGCGAACGCTCTATCTCCTGAGCCATCGCGGCTCGGCCTTTTCAATTGCAATATATAACCTTCTTTAAAAAAATACTTTCAGCAGATTAATTAAAATAATTCATCTTCTAATGGAAAAAATTTCCTGCTTGTGCGCATAATTAATATTTTTAAAAAATGGTGCACCATAACTTAAGTAAGGGGATTCTTCAACCGGAAGTGGTAGCCTTAATCATTGTCCTTTAAAAATAAAATCATAAGTATCCATAATATCATAATTAGCCATTCGATAGATTTAAGAATGTTTTGAAAATTTCTGCGCAATGTTTCACATCGGAATCTATTTTTCATTTCCTGTAGGCACATTATCTATCATTTGATATCCAATGAAAACCACTAAAAATCACCCCTTCTTCATTCATCTACCCCGACAACCCTTTCAAGTCTGTGGAAATGCATACCGATCCCGAAAACGAACCGTGAAGACCCAAAAAGCTTAACCCCGTCATTTTATCTGTTCCGAGAGGACCCCTTTCATCATTGGGAATGACAGACCCTGACATTAAGCTCCATCCCTATCAATAGAAACCCTAAATTGTAATTGGGAAAACTGTTAGGGCAATGATGATGATTTCTATCATTTTCATCAATCACCGGCATTCACGATGGATGATATTCGAATTTGGGGAAAGCTGGCGTTATTTTAGCTTTCCCTTGAGAGTTTAGTTGTCTGCCTTTTGTTTATTTAATATCGTTTGGTCTGTTGCTTCTATTTCTTCTATATCTATTTTGGTGGATTCGAAGAAATAGTGGCTGGTGTAATGCAAAAAGTACATCCCAAACATAAATACAGTCTAAATCCGGATATAGTGAACACTTGGTTGTAGTGAACTTTTCTTTAGTGGTCATATCCGAACTGCTATTTAATTAATGTTGTTTCATGCGTTTATATCGAACAGTTGAGATGGGAGTAGTTTTATTGCGGATTCAAGTTTAATTGTTGCAGTTATTCAAATAAAAGTTGGAATTTTTTTGTCGATGTTTGTAACAAAAGTGCATAGCTATGAATTTTGGTTAAAAATAATAATAACATATATTATGTTAGTGCATTATAAGGGAATGCTTGAATCGGTTAAACAGGAATTCCTGTTTTCTTCGGAAATAAAATAAATTAAAGAAATAAGCGTCTAACAAATTCGTTGATACTTCGTTAGGAAAAAATGGCTAAATAACAATTTATTTAATTGTTATTTTACCATTTGCAAACAAAACAGTTAAATAACTATAACTCCCCAATTTGCGACCCTGGACTATTAGAATACGATACTCTCATTCACGAATAGATGACAGCAGCATAAAGGTGCTAAACTATCTCCAATGTTCAGTTTTTTACATTTTTGAAACGATGCTAGTTAGTTACAAGTGGTTAAAATACCGTATTGTTTTGTATTAAGTTTTTTTTTAATTATACTAGTTGCAAAAGGTTTCAAAACCGTAAAGGTAAAAAATGCTCCGTATCGTAACTTCACGTTTAATTAACAAACTGCTGTCGGTTATTTTACCATAATTTTAGAATGGACATTCCAGAAATGTAGGGTGATTCCTTACACAGTGAATATTTTAAATTTTATGTAATGCTTTGATAAAAATTTTGTACAGGAAGAAATCCGTTGAAGAAGGAGCAAATATCCAGGATTATTTTTTCTCAAATCCATGCAATCAATCATATCATTATATATTAACAAATGTTCTAACTTAAAATTATAACAATTATAAACCAACAAATAGATTTATCAACAAATACATAGATTTAATCACAAGTTGATATTTTTTTTAAAGGTATCGTCTTTTAAAAATAAATTACGAATAAAAAGCAATCACGGGGTTGGTGAGCGAAGTGAGCAGGGGACAAAGTCTCCCAGCACCTGAAAATATTCAAAAACTAGCGTTTCACCGTTTTAGGTTTCAAATGCACTAAAAACTCATATTTTTATTCGTTTAGCTATTGTTCATTTCTCTCAATTATTTTATCGTTTTCATGATGAATCTAAAAAGAACAAAAACCTTACGGAGAAGCTTCGAGCAATCAGGAAATTTTAAACAAATTAAAGCGGCAATAATTGGATCAAACACAACTTCCCAGCAAAAATCATCCGCACTGAAATTAAAAATCGTCTGCATTTTAAGCAATCGCTTTGACGCATCGTTAGTGTTGCCAACGTAAAGAAAGTAAAAATCAAGATGGAGCTTTAATCCGTTAGCTTTTCTGGAGACAGAGAGCGCGCGCTTATTGGATCAAAGCCGAGTATAGGAAGCAATTTGATATTCTAATCAGTAGTCTGTTTGTATCTTGTTAAGTAGAAAAGGAGAATGGAATTAAGTTTACTCTAAATTGAATCTATACGAAGTACAATTTTTCCCTTTCTTGTTGCCAGATTGAGCGGGTTAATTACTAAATTTAACTTCGTTGATTCCCAGAAATCAGCGCGTCTCCATGATTCGACGTTGAATTTTGAGATGAAGGGAGCTTCTTCATTCACTGACTTTACAAAAGAAGAACTGAAATTGATGAAGTATTTCGGGGGAACGTATCCTAATCAAATTTAATTTTTTTAAAAATTCCCTCAATGCGATTCGACTTTTAAAAAAAAACAACGGGATTAAACCATATGCAAATAAAACGGAATAGAAATGATATTTTTGCATTTGAATAAGGCTTAATAATTTTTGAGCAAAATTCGAATCGTGTTTAAAAATGTCAGGAAAAGTTAATAATGAAATTTAAATATGCATACAATGTATTATTTTGACTCTCTTCTAAAATGATCATGACATTTATAAGGTTGTTTTTTTTTTCTTTAAAAAAAATTTTATTGAAGTTTATTTCGATTTGACGTACATTCATGTACATCATTTCTTGAAAAGGATTATTGTGGATTAAAATTGTTTTGATTTAACAAAACTATATATGCGGTAATATATTTTAAAATAACGAAGATTGCATTTTTGTTAAATCGGGAAACATTATTTAAATATTTCAATTTCTTATTTCAGTTTGCGAAAGTAATCTATTTAAATACATATGAAGGTTTCCATTATAGTTTTCTATTACAACTAGAGAAATAATTGACAACAAAATCTCTTGAAATTATTACAGTTACGTTAAAATTTAATGTTCCCAATTTCAATATATTACAGGTATCCCTTGCTTTACAGAATAGGGCTCGAATAGCCTAGCTGAAAGGGCGTTGGAGTCACGTCCGAGAGGTTGTGAGTTCGACTCCCCCCGGTTGTAGGTGACTGGTGCACTATAAATCTGTAGAGGTCATAAAGACCTCTAAGTTCCTGCAACAAATTAATAGCTCTGGGGGTACTGGATCGGAGATGGATCGTACTCTGGATCAGGTCAAAATTATGATCAGCTGATAGAGGTTGTGAAAAGCTCCACCTTTTAGTGACGTATGAATATTATCACCGGAGCATCCTCAGGGATGTCTTCTCAGATCATCCCCAAAAATCAATTTTGCCTCTCTAGGGCGACGTAAATTAAAGTACCAGTACCTTTACAAAATATGAAATTAAGCAACGCGTGTTTGTATAATAGAACGAAGGAATAAAAAAATTACTGTAAAATTCAAAATTAATCTTCAGTTATTGTTTGATTCATGAGAACGCTATATTGATGGAGAAACTTTTGATGAGAAATTCTGCTACACCTCCTTTAGGTATTATAAAATTTAAGGTTTAAAAAAGGGATTTCAGTTAAACCGTAAGTAAACCATAATATTTCAAATACTGAAAATGTGTTATCAAAAAACCAAAACGAAAGAAATATATTGCACGATTCCTTCACCAATCGTGAGTTTTCCTACACTGTTAGAATTTTCATTCTAAAATTACTGTAAAATAAGTGGCAACATTCTGTATAATCGATTAACAGTAAAGTTAACGGCAAGGAAAATTATTTTCCATAACGGTTATGAAATCGCTTTCAACTAGTGTGGTTATAGAACCATGAATGCAAAACTGTACGTTTTCTCAACCATTTACAACTAGCATGGTTTCAAAATTTAAAAAAAGGAAATTTGGCTGAACATGGGAGCTAGGCTTTGGCAGACACAAATTTGACCTAAATTTGGCAGTGCTGAACATTGGAAACTCTTCATGTGTTGAAGGGAATACAAGAAATATTGCGGTATCAATGCTGAGACTTGAACCTTAAGAATATGTAAAATTATATTTAGATAAACGTGTTTTATAATTATTTTGATTTGTTTACTTTTGATAAATCTACGGCAATAGTAACATATGAAAAATGGAATATTGTTGTGAAGAGACTCTAATTTATTTATAAATTAGAGCCTCTTATTATTTATAATTTATAAAATATATAGCCTCTTATTACTTATTTATAAATTATCTAACTTATTTAAAATATCGTCTGCAAAAATATTTTAGTAAATAAAGATTCTCGAATCAGTAAGAGTGCGGCTTAGAACAGAAAAATCCAATCATTAGATCGTAAGTCAATAAGGTGTTTGCATTTTATTTCGCGCGTTATGCATGCATTCGATTAGCTGCCTCATTTACAGCTATGCATACCTGCCAACTTTTACTCATTTGGCGTAAAATTTTAGTTTTATATTCAAAGTGGTAGTAAATAAATACTATTTTTTCTTTTATAAACTTATTTTTTAAATGATTTTGATCACCACTATTCTTAAAAAAAAATAAGCATATAGATTAATGTGCGTTACTACCATGGTTGTCAGCTGAAGTTTTTAAAATGTAACATATTTTTTTGCTTACAATTGAAATTTTAATTCAATTTTTCGACTACTGGGGAAAAAAACATAATGGAACGGATCAAAAGTTGGCAGATATGGATATACTATCATTTACAAATACGCTTTTAGTGATTGAGTGAATTTCTAAAATATTTATGATCGTTTTTTGCTATTTTATTCCATTTTATTGGTGAAAAAAAGTAAATAAATGAAAAGTTTGTTCTGCTAAAATGCTCAATTTCACTTGATATTGAAACCTTGGCCAAAGGATACTGGCTTTTTGTTCGCTAAGATTAAAACAATTCATACCAATTTGTTGTTATTTTTATTTTAAAAGAAAATGTTTTATTTCAGCTATTAGAATAAGTTTTACAAACTATATTAAATAATACTTCTAAAATCTAATGTTAGCAAAAACCATTTGATAAATGCAACAGGTTAAACTATTTCATTGCTTTCAGCTTAATAAATAAGCTTTAACAGCTCGTAAGTTTGTGATAGTTAATTATTTGTAAACTTTATCTTTACCCTATAGAACGACAGTGAATTTTAAATGAATTAAATGTTTAAAAAGAAAACAATATTGTAATTAAGACATGTATTGTAATTTTTAATATAATTTATCTGATCAAAGTAATTTGAAAAGAAAATAATATGTTTACTAAAGAATATTAATTTGCTCTAAAACATAATTCAATTAAATAGCAATAGCTAATTATTTATTTCTAACTACATGCTTAAAAAATATTCGCTGAAAATGCTTATTTAATTCCAATAATTCTTTAGAGAGATTCAAAACAATATATATATAGGCAATCGTATTTAAAGAAACATTTATCTATGCTTTCTACGATCATAAAATTAATACTAATTGATATTAGCAGTTTCTAGGGACAATTATCCTTTTTTATCCAAATTAAAGTATGAAAACAAAAACAAACAATCTCTTAATTTCATTTTCAAATTTAAACATCGTGATTTTCTCTTCGTTTATGTTAAAATGCATGTTTCTAGCACGTTTTTTTATATCATTTTCTTGATTCATTTTCTTTAAAGAATCATTTTCCTTTCTTTAATGCATGAATTTTTTTGTATTTTTTTTTGTTTCTCTTGGCAATATTTTTCATCGTCATAACCTTTAAATTGCATCTCTAGCCTGTGAAACACAGAAGCTAGGAGAATTGGATTATTATATGCAAACTAGGAGATTATTTTCTTCATTCTCTAGAGAATTGGCGATGATTTCGGCGACAATTTGGCTCCCGGCTAAAAAGAAGCGGGAAAAGTCTCTTGGGGTTATTACGATTATTTATATTCACTTTGCGCCATTTGGATTTCAACTTTTCCCCTTTCACTCATTTGAATTGTAATAAGAAAGAGAAAAAAAATAGGAAAAAAAACTGAAAAATGTTATTCGGAAGAAATTCCGCTTTTCCTGTTCTTTAATCACGGCTTTAATTTTCTTCTGATTTGTTCGCAAAAGATGCAGTTTTTCAGACGCCAACTTGTTGCGAAAGGTGTTTTTCTTTGATGTTTGCTTATGAGTATAATCTTTTAAAAATTGTTATGTTTGGTGAATTCTGATAAGTTTTTTTTTTCCTCCAGTTCCAAAAAAATTTATTCGAGAGCTTTGGAATTCATTATTTATTAATATCACTAGCCGTGTTTTGTTCGTAAAAAATACAAAAAATTAGTGACAATGTTAAAAATAACGCAAACGAAAGTAATTAGTTTCGTAATTTGATAATTTTATTCTTTCGAGTGTAATGACTTTATCATTTTGTGGAATATCTTACGCGTTTGTTTGTTTTTTCGCATAAATATTACTTGTTATACGGAAAAATTTCCAGTAGGTGTTTTTATTTAATAGGTTTGTTTAATAGGCGTTTTTATTTTAAAATTATTTTAAAAGAAATATAATTTTTAAATGAAATTATTGAAAATGTACGCACTTCTATGTTATACTTAGTTCATAATTTAGCTCGATATATTACGTGATCTCTATATATTTTGACAAAAGCTTATAGTCACTAAATAATGTTTAAAGAAATAAAAATTGCATGGAATAAATCAAGTGGTTAAAATCACATGTTAATAAAATATTGTGGGGAAAAAATTATCTCAGGAATAAAATATCCCTTAGACTTAAAGGTACGTGGACAAAATCTTTTGTGAACAAATTATCAAATTAAAAAAAAATCTTATGAGGACCAAGTTCTTTTTTTCGAGTTAAATAACAAAAAAAAAATATTAATATTCAACAGCTGGAGAAAAGAGTTAGAGTAAAATGGATAACAAAAAAGAAGAAACAAAAACCATACCTGCGTGCAACAAAAAAAAAAAAAAGGAATAATTGTATGGGAGTAACGGATAATTATATCCATATATGGCAACGTTACTTTTAAAAAGTAACGAGTAAAAGTACAAGTATTTTTAAAAAAAGTAACGAGTAAAAAGTAAAAAGTTCTTATTTTAAAAAGTAACGAGTAAAAAGTACAAGTAAAAGTACAAGTACTAAGCAAAAAAAGTAACGATTTAAAAGTACATTTCTAGGAAATCGAAAATTCAAAGTAACCTAAAATTTTATTGAATAATATTCTTATGTTCTTTAATGTTTTTCCAAAATTTTTGTTATTTATTTAATAATTTTTAATTTTGAAAGTTATGGATATTAATTTATTTTTAAATTTGGAAGAATATTATAATATAATTTTATAATATAATCGTGTAATATTATTTTATAATACAATCGTATAATATAATTTTAAAATCAAATATAATTTTAATATCAAACTTTTTATGGATTTGCACGGAAAAGAAATTTTATCCATTGATTTTAATTTTTAGTTTATTATTTTTATTTATTCAAATTTCCATTGATTTAAAATTGTTTTTCTCTTTAGAGACACGTTTTAAAAGCACAAACAGAAACAAAGCATAGATAGCTTTATGATCTTTGAGCTAGTAAAAAATAATTGAATGTGCAGTATAAGTTGAAACAGAAGGTATTTGAGCACGAAGTTAGCTGTGAATGCATATATATTGCACATTAATTTTATAAATTAAGAAAACATAAGCATTTTTTTTAATTTAATTTTTTTTTTTTTTTTTTTTTTTTTTTAGAAAGCTTACCGAGTTTTAGAAAAAAGTAACGATTTCATGCGATATTTCCGTTACAAATACTTGTACTTTTTCCCTAAAAAAGTAACGAAAGTACAAGTAAAAGTACTAAATTTAAAAAGTAATGAAGTACAGGTAAAAGTACGTACTTTTTACTTGTACCGGCGGTACAAGTAACGAAAGTAAAAGTACTGCCATATATGATTATATCCATATAGATTAGTCAAAGAAAAAAGAATAAGAATATTTTTGCTATCGTGAACTGCTAAATAAATAAATAAGAAAAATGCCAGCTTATAAAATTTCAGATAGTTTTTAAGTAACTTCCGCTTTCATTTTCGAATTCAAATAGGCAAAATAAACATAAAACTGTCCAAAACCTATCCTTTTAGATACATTTTTTTTTACTTTTAAAGCCAATCCAAAATTCAGAACTTGCAGTAGAATCGGGAAGCCTTATGCATTGATAAATATGAAATTTTATACGCATATTTCCAACTCATTCCGTAACATTTCTTCGCTGTACGGAAAATGCTTTAAAAAAATTTAACTGCTTTATTTATAATATGTGTCAAAAACAATCAGAATGAAATAATGACTGAAAATATATATAAATATTACAAATAAAACAGTAAGGCAAAAATGATAACTATACCTTGAGTGTGTCATGAAAAGAAAATTTCAATCAGGTACCAATGATAAACACGTCGTCGGGGAATTTTTCATTTTGTACAGAGCTTAATATGCGTGTTTAAGAAAATTGACGCAGCTTAATATACGTGCTTACGAAAAAGGGACACATCTTAATATTCGCGTTTATGAAAATGGACACAGCCTTATATGCGTGTTTATAAAAATGGACGCAGCTTAATAAGCGTGTTTATGAAAATGGACGCAGCTTAGTCTGCGTGCTTAAAAAAATGACACAGCTTAATATGCGTGTTTATGAAAATGGACACTAATATGCGTGTTTAGAAAAATTACTGCAGCTTAATATGTGTGTTTATGAAAATGAGCAAAGCTTAATATGTACGTTTAAGAAAATGGACTCAGCAAAAAATGCTTTTTTTTTCAATATTCAACCCAGATTAAGCAACTAAACGAGGAATTTCGAACTTAATTTACCTTTCTTTTTAAACATTAAGCATAATCATTACGGATCAAAAGGCCAGACTTTGGCTCACTGTGACCGGGTATATTACGGATGCAACTTTTCTAGCAATCCCTTCATAATGGAATCATTAAACAATAGAAATGTTTTAAAAAATATAAAATCATGCAACATCAATTTAGCAACCACACTATTGCAAATTTTTAGCACCCATGACAACATTGTGAACTATTTGCTTTTAATATCTGTTCAAAAAAGACTAATTTTTTAAAAAAAAAAATAGGAAAAAATGCGATTTAAGTAAATAGACTTCATTGGGCTACTATCTTTTTATTTCTTTTTTGAATTGATTAATTTATTTCTTTAAGAAGAAAAAAATACAATTTTAATAAGAGAAGTTTGTAAAACGAACTCTAATTCTATGTCCATTTTTTAAACATGCATTTTGAGCTACGTTAGGATTAAAAACTCACCGATGATGGATTTCAAATATTAAAAAATAAAGAAAAGATAAGAAAAACGATCAGGAACAAAAAAAAATACATTCCCTTTCACGTGTATAATAAAGCAATCAGAATTAAACGCTAGCTGAGCTTTATAGAAAAATAAATAAACAGAAATAAACGATAGATGAACTGCATCGATAAATAAAAGGTAGCTTAATTTTATAGATAAAGGAAACAATCAGAAATAAAAGATAGCTAAACTTTATAGATAAATGAAATAATAAAGAAATAAAAGATATCTGAACTTTATGGATAAATAAAACAAATCAGAAGTAAAAGATAGCTAAACTTTATAGATAAATGAGACAATCAGAAATAAAATAAAGCTAAACTTAATGGATAAATAAACAATCAAAGGTATACGATAGCTTAACTTTATATATAAATAAAACAATACAGAAATAAAAGGTAGCTTAACTTTATAGATAGATGAAACAATCAGAAATAAAGATAGCAAAACTTTATAGATAACTAAAACAATACAGAAATAAAAGATATCTGAACTTTATGGATGAATAAAACAAATCAGAAGTAAAAGGTAGCTAAACTTTATAGATAAATGAGACAATCAGAAATAAAATAAAGCTAAACTTAATGGATAAATAAACAATCAAAGGTATACGATAGCTTAATTTTATAGATAAAGGAAACAATCAGAAATAAAAGATAGCTGAACTTTATAGATAAATGAAACAATAAAGAAATAAAAGATATCTGAACTTTATGGATAAATAAAACAAATCAGAAGTAAAAGATAGCTAAACTTTATAGATAAATGAGACAATCAGAAATAAAATAAAGCTAAACTTAATGGATAAATAAACAATCAAAGGTATACGATAGCTTAACTTTATAGATAAATAAAACAATACAGAAATAAAAGGTAGCTTAACTTTATAGATAGATGAAACAATCAGAAATAAAGATATCAAAACTTTATAGATAACTAAAACAATACAGAAATAAAAGATATCTGAACTTTATGGATGAATAAAACAAATCAGAAGTAAAAGGTAGCTAAACTTTATAGATAAATGAGACAATCAGAAATAAAATAAAGCTAAACTTAATGGATAAATAAACAATCAAAGGTATACGATAGCTTAACTTTATAGATAAATAAAACAATACAGAAATAAAAGGTAGCTAAACTTTATAGATAAATTAAACAATAAAGAAACAAAAGATAGCTGAACTTTATGGATAAATAAAACAAATCAGAAATAAAAGATAGCAAAACTTTATAGATAAATTAAGCAATCAGAAATAAAAGATAGCTGAACTTTATAAATAAATAAAACAATCAAGAAATAGAAGATATCTTAACTTTATAGATAAATAAAAGAATGGTCATACCTGATGCATTTGGTGAATTTTCAACAGTAGTTGGTGCAGTAGAAGAATCAAGAGAAGAAGAGAATCCGTATGAGGGTAGGTAGTGGGGAAAAAGAGGAAAGAGGGGTAGAGCGGGATCCTTGAGGGAAAGAGGAGAACCGCACCACAAGCTCGAATAATAAGTCGGTAAGGTATCGGCAAGAAGTGGGAAGGATGGCCGCAACGATGCCGCCGTCAATGTCGGCACACCAACTCCTCCAGGAATTCCTGAAAAAAACATTTCTCTTTTAATTCATAATGCTTTTTAAATAAATAGTCTCATACGTTTCACGTTTTGACACGTTTTGTTTTTAATTTTGATTATTATTTGTTGCATAGCTTTTTGAATTAAAGTATTCCATTATTTTTTAAGGTGACTGGATAGTTTTTATTTCCTTGAAAAAGCATTATTATTCGACTTTCTGCATCTTCTCTGAAATGTAACTAAAATTTTTAATTTTTAAATTTGTTTTTGAAAAATTTAGCAGAAGTACAGATATTGTTTAATTTCAAACACTTTTGTGAAACTATGCAAAACACTTTTATAATTTAATTTTTCATAAAACTAACTTAACAGTCAGTGAATTATGCTGTTTTCGAAACCATGCTCGCTCAAAGAAATATAAATACAAAAAGCACTTTTTAAATTAAAAAAGCTTATAAGAAATTATCTTGACCTTCCTAATATATAAAGTAGTTACCAATATTCAAGTTCTATTATGAGTTTAAGCAACATGCTGTATTCAAACAAATTACCAAGTTTTAATTTTAGTAGATTTATAAGTTAATTTGAAGAACTTGAAAAAACCTGAATTAAGATAAACAAATTTAAAGATAGAACTTCGAATAAATAACTTTAAATAAGATACTTGAGTTTGCGGACGGTTCCAGTTCAGAAAATGGCTGTGTTCTATTTTCAGTTCGCAGTTTTCAATATTTGTGCTATATTTTATCTTATGCTTGATATTAAATTGCTCCGAATGAACCAGGTCTTGACATATTTTTTTCAAAAAATCAAAAAATTTTGCACTAAAACCCTTTTAGACCCTTTAAAGTAAACATTAACACATATTCCTGCAACGTAAATTATACAGAATAGAATTTTATCACTTAATTTTCCAACTATTTCTTAGAGTTCCTCCAGCTCTATTAAGCCTTGTTTCTCTAGAAATATAATGATAACATTAAAAAATAAAATCATACTTAAAAATTATCTGAAAAAACATGCATTCCCTACTTATCTAAGTTAGATTTGCGGAAGGGGTATCTGCAATCATACATGGGAAAATTACTTTTAAAAAGTAACGAGTAAAAGTACAAATACTTCAGGAAAAGTAACGAGTAAAAAATATTGATGTTGAAAAGTAACGAGTCAAAAGTGCAAGCACAAAACAAAATAAAGTAACGATTTTTAAAAACATTTCAGGGAAATCGAAAGTTTAAAATAACCTTAAATTTCATTAAACAAATGGAAGAAGAAATGTAATTTTAAATTAAAATGTATTAAATTGTAATTAAAATGTATAAAACTTAAAAATATTACGAATTTTATTGGAATAATAAACGTTGAAAATGTCCAGAAACCAAACCAGAAATCAAACTTACATGTTTTGCGCAAAAAAGGAATAAATTTTTAAATTATAAAAAATATTTAGAAATTTTGTGTTCATTATCGAAACCTGTAGTAATAATTTTATTTGTAGGGAAAATTCGAAAATTATTGCGCAAAGAAATAAGTAAGAAATAAATGAAAATAATATTTTCATGTACACAGGTAACCCCTTGAAAACTAGTGGAGCATCGTTTATACGACGATCACTTATACGACGTTTACATTTATACGACGTTTTAGTGTGGTCCCAAATCATTCCCATTCATTTTAATGTAAAAATATATCGTTTATACGACGCACAGAATCGGTTATACGTCGATTTTTAGATTTTGTTCTTTATTTAATTTTTTATTTTTTCTTGTGTATTTTAAAAAAGGGCGGAATTTGCCAACATGAATGATACAGAAAAGGGTGTCAACAAGAATGCTTGGATGACGACCGTAATTTTTACTAGATGACTGAAAAAACTAGACAATGTTATGAAGAGGAAAAAACGAAAAATTTTGCTATTCATCGACCAATGTCCAGCACACCCATCGATACTAATTATTTTGGAAAATGTAAAAGCTCTCTTTTTTCCTGCAAATTGCACAAGTGCGCTTCAGCCATTAGATTTGGCCGTGATTAGAAATTTAAAATTGCATCATAGAAAGCAGTAACTTCAACTCGCTATTCAAAGCATTGTAGAGACTAATAGCAAGAAAATATAATTGAAGGTAACATACATTCAAATGGCTCACTGCAATTTTTCTCCTTTGGTTATTTGTTTGTTTTGCTTTGTCTAATTTAGAAATTTATGTAAATCAACACGTTAAACATTAAAATTAACTGAAAACAGAGTTAGTTTCAGTTTTAGAAGTAAAAATCGATTATGCGACGTTATCGTTTATACGACGTTTTTCGGTGGTCCCTTCGGCGTCGTATATACGATGCTCCACTGATATTTTCGCCCGCCAATTAAGGATTTATTTTTATAACCATCGTTGAAAAACCGATCCATTTTTTGGTGTTTATAACTACTAATGCTCAACTCTATAGCCTTGTAATTTTGAACCCAATCCAGAAGACCAGGAAACTCCTGGA
This sequence comes from Parasteatoda tepidariorum, assembly GCF_982258835.1. Lineage (NCBI taxonomy): Eukaryota > Metazoa > Arthropoda > Arachnida > Araneae > Theridiidae > Parasteatoda > Parasteatoda tepidariorum. The sequence continues at coordinate 94,241,486 of NC_141763.1, read as the reverse complement.
TCAAGTACTGGGAGAAATGTTTCCTTCGAAGAGGACTTTTTTATGGAACTAACCACATTTGCGTTACATGGAGAGGAAATCCACGAAAACTTCCCACGGTTAGCCTGATGACAAGGGGACTCTAATCCATGATCCGTCTACCGCAGAAGATATTTCACGTCAGCATTGTGGTCGGTTCAAGCCGGATGCGGAATTCATATCGACCAGCGATCACTGGGATTCGAACCCGGTTCATCCTCAATGGAAGGCGAACGCGCTATCCTCTGATTAGGGACGCGGCTCTAGTTAAGGGGTTTCATGTTTTCTCCCTCTAGTTACACGGTTACTTTTAAAAGGCTTTGTAATAAGGAGATATTTGATGGACTTGATTTTCAGCATAGGTTTTGGAAGAGAAATTAGCGATTTAAAAATTTCGAGAAAAAAAAAAATTTTTTTTTGAGGAAAATTAATAAAAAATCAGGAAAAGTAACGATTTCTTTGACGTTTTCGTTACAAATACTTGCACTTTTTCCCCAAAAAAAATTAACGGAAAATCAAGTAAAAGTACTAGATTTAATAAGTAACGAAGTACAAGTAAAAGTACGTACTTCTAACTTTCGCTTCTGTTACAAGTAACGAAAGTAAAAGTATTGCCATTGTATGACTGCAATAGAGAAAATGCGTGCTGAAATTATTTTAATCCAGAGATGGGCAAACTACGGCTCGCGGGCCAACTGTGGCCCGCCGGAAGGTTTTATCCGGCCCTCGGACAGAATTTTAACTTGCCGATCCGTGGCGAATATAAACAATATACATTATACATCCATTTTCTTGTCGACTTAAAGCTATTTTTGTTCTTTCTTTTTTATGGCCTTTTTACTTTCTCTATTTTTGTTCTACAAAATATAAATTGATGGAAATAGTTAGCACAGACATCTTCATTTGGTAAAATGTTGAAAGCAGAAGTTCTTTATAGAATAGCCGTAGATTAGCTCCAACTAGTGTGTCTTTCTCGAGGAGCAGACATATGGAAAATAATATAGGTGAATTGTACTTCACATGAGGCAGACTACGCATTTTTAAGTTCCAACGAGCGGATTTTTCTGCCGGCGCGGGTTCTAACATTATTTACTGCGTATGGAAAGATTGCACACCTACAACGTCATTGCAAATAATGGTGAAATTATCAAATGTATAAAATGGCTACAGCTTTCTTGAGTTATTTGTAAAAAATTTTAACTCCAAAATGGCAACTGAAAAACGCCAAGTTGATGTAGAGTGCCATGCGTTCAATGATGAATTGACTTTATTTTATTTTAAGTGATAACTTTATTTTATTATTTACTTTATTTTATTGACTTTATTTTATTTTTAAGTTAGAAGTTTTATTTTAGAAGTTTTTACTAGGCCCACCAAACTTTTTTTCTAAATTTTTGGCCCACGACCAAACAAGTTTGCCCATCCCTGTTTTAATCTGTTAAATAAAATACGCCAAAAACATTTTTTAGCGTCATCTATGCCAAATTTCATTAAACAGTAATTAAAGTAGGTTTAAAAAATATAAAAAGAGGCAAATTTACAGCACGCAAAGTAAAATTAAAACTGTTGAAATTCTTTGGTTCTAATGATCGAATTTTTTAAATCTAAAAATGCACGTTAGAGAGGTTAGCTTTAAATATTCAAACTAATTAGTGCGGGAGATATTCTAAGCTACGAAATCAGACTCAAAAAAGTAATTTCTCTGAGTAAGCACACTTTTTTTTCAACGGATAAAAATTGATGAACTCAAATTATGAGAGGAGAAGTAACTATCGCGATCACTCATATCGTGCTAATAGTTTAGCCAGAAGAGCGGTTGAAAGTTCGAGCCCCTTTAGTGCTAAATTCACATTTGGCGTGGTTCTCTATATCTCTGAAAATTTTTAAGTGAATCGAAACATTTTTGCACACAATTGTAAAACTCGTTTATCTATACATAGTTTAAGTGTAAAATATAATATATTTTATGATTATTTAATAACTTTTATTATTTCATTTTAAAATGGTCAAAACACTTTCGATTTTTCAAGTATAAAATCCTTCATCTACTATTACACTATGTTATTTTAAAAGAGAAAATCCCAAACTTGTCCAAAATCTGCTTAACAGTTACTAAGTAATACATTTTCAAAAAAGTCGCTGTTTTTAATTTGCATTGCGTGCTTTGTATTCGTATTTTGAATACAATTTGTTGCATGCTTTGATGAAAAGCTTTTACTAGGGGAATCATTTTTATTTCATCACAACATTTGTATTTTTAAAGAATTAATGATTTTTAAATAATATTTTTATCGTGATCTTTATTTCCTTCCATATCTAATGAGCATTTGTCATTATATGCATGGCCAAGAGGGTCGTTCAAATGTTACGCAAACACATAAAGGGGGAGAGTGTTGCCATTTTCTTATATTTGCTGACAAACAGGAGGTGGAGTATAATGTTAGATCCTGAAATTCCCTTAAATATTTTAAATAAAAAAAGTTTCAAAAAGTAGGGAAAAAATTACACTAAATTATTGGAATATTTATAAATGAAAAGTTAAATTTCATCAAAATAAAAATCTTTTCGATGAGCTTTAAGTTTTTATAAAGTAATTAAAACGTAAATTTTGTATTACACAAAGTTATACTTTTAAATTTTTTTGCCTACGATACTTGCATTTCAAGGAGAAGAAGAAGAAGACCTCCCATACTCACACATGTGACCTATAACATCAGCGCCAACTAATCTTTATCAGCAAAATGGCGCATTAAAGTTGAGCTAAGTTTCTCTACTTAGAATGTTAATTAACGTGAAGTTAGTTAGAGCTGTATCTCGCATCGAAATAGTTGAAATATAATTATTTCTCGCCCACTTCTTTTTCTTAACTTAGATTTATTATTTGTTTATGTATTTTATTGTAACCGTGATATATTTTTGTTTTGTGTACCTGGCAACTTCGATGCATAATTAGTTTGTTTATGTTCCACGTGACTTCGTGCCTGTCTCTATGTAAATATATAGTGAAAGAATTTTGTGAAGGATTATAGAATGTATCACTTAAGAGAATTGATACCTGACAGGCTTGGCTTACTCGAAATAGAAAGGAATGAACAGTTGCTAACGGAAACAAATGACACGTTTCAACAACCAATCAGGATCGAGCTATCCATACTACGTCACTTGCTGGTATCGCATTCTTAGAACTATACTACTGCACTAAAAGTCAAAGTTAAAGCAAAACATAGGTGGGGTTGTTTCGATTTTTTTGTACGAAAGCATGGAAAGATGGATGGCAACTTGTTTAATTTGTCTGACAAGGGTGGAGGTAGATTCCAAGAATGCCATAAAAACTTGCTTACTTAATATTTATATAACGCGTTGCATAATTCTTGGTTATTTCATAATGTGCCTTCAAGCACCAGGCATTCCATAGAGTGCTTAAGTATTTTGCAGAACTCATTCCTGGTAACAAATACTATAAAACTTTTACAGTAAAAAAAAAAAAAAATTCGTTATAAAATTTCTGAATTTCATTACATAAGCAATGCAATACTTACAATCAAGAAATCAAAAATTACATATTCTTATAAATGAAGAGATACGTTATTTTTTAAGCTTGTGTTGTTTTTCCTTTGAAATAATTAATTGTCGAATGTTTACATAAATTTAAATATTATTAATTGTTTTTTTTCCAACTCCAAAAACTTCTCAATCCTGCTAATAAGAATTTTTAAGCATCACCATAAACTACAAGAAATTCGGAAATTTAATTAAAATGGTTTTAATTACTCCCGCTTTGGATATTTATTAAATGAGCATGAAAAAGCCGCTCTAGCTCCGGGAAATAAATTTAAAGAAAATTAAAACCTAAAAGAAATACCACAATTAGTTAATTTAAAGATACAGTATATAAATGGACGATACACTATCCTTATTTGAAAACAAAATTTCAAAAACTTAAACAGAGAAAATATTATTTGAGAAACTCATTTTAAACTCCACTCCTCAGAAACCGATGGATTTAATTAAATTCGAATCGAAATGAGCTCCTAATTTAATTATAATTCCAAAAAATATAAGCAAATTCGCCCTTCGAAAAAGAAATTAAATCAATTCAGTAAATCAATCGACAAATGTAGAAGAGAAAAAAATCACCCATCTCAGATCTGCAGAAGATTATAAAAAGAGAGATGATGCCAATCTAGAGAAGTGAAATAATATTTGCTCAAACATACACCTAAATTCTTTTCTCGCGTGTCAACTGGCATATATCTGCTTCACCTAATATCGTCTGCTTTTTCCCGATTCGTTCTCTCTGTCATTTCGCCCGAAGGCATAACTTCTTTAGATTATATGGCAACATCGAAACTTCTGTATTTTAACGTCACGTTTCTCATGTCTTTTGTGACCAAAACAAACTCAAAAAATCATAATCCGTGCTGGTTTTATGATTTCTTAAGGTTGCTTCTTCGGCCAGTCCGTTTGACAGAAAGCTTTTTTTTTTCCCTTTAGTTCACCTGCCCCAAGGCCAAACTTTTCAGATTCTAAGTTGGGTCTTTTTTATTATTTTACCGTTTGCTTTCAGTAAAATGCGATGAAAAGTGAAGTAGTTATTTCAAAAGTATGACTGCAAAAACTTTACAATTGTCTCTTATGATAGTTTTATATAAAGGGAAATATATATATATATATATATATATATATATATATATATATATATATATATATATATATATATATATATATATATATATATATATATATATATATATATATATATATATATATATATATATATATATATATATATATATAGATAGATAGATATATAGATAGATAGATAGATAGATAGATAGATAGATAGATAGATAGATAGATAGATAGATAGATAGATATAGATATAGATATAGATATAGATTAAATAGATAAATATTAAAAGTTGATATTAGATTTTAAAACAAACAGGCACATTAAAAATAAATTTTAGGCTTAAAAGTTATGACCAAATTGAATTTCAGACCTAAGAATTATGTTTTAAAACAACGCATATCAAAACTAAATTTCAAACGAAATGTTAAAAAACGTGGTAAAATAAAATGTGAGTAATCTATATTATCTATGTAATCTATATATCAATTTTAAATTTACTACTATCCATGTCTAACTCCGTAGCCTTGTAATTTCTGACCCAATCCAAAAAACATGGCAACTCCAGGGTCAAGTATAGAGGAGAAATTTCAGATGGAACTAACCCGTATTTTCCTTGCATGGAGAGGAAAACCTCCCACGGTTAGCCTGGCGCAAGGGGACTCTAATCCATGAACCGTCTACCAATGAGGAAATTTTGCGACTAAAATGTTGTCGGTGCAAGCCAGATACGGAATTTGTATGGACCAACCATCCTTGGGATTCGAACCCGGCTCACCTCATTAGAAGGCGAACACCTTATCCCCTGATCCACTACGGCTATAACCAACCTTAATAGCCATATTAATAATAACTGGTCAATGTGATTAATATGCACAATCTATCCAGTCCACCGAAAATCGTGGTTATTATTGATAACCACCGTTTATTGTTGATAATAGTCAGATTTATAACTTTAACCGTAACATGTGTGAGACATTATACACAGTGTCAAATGCTCCCTAGGAAAAAAATGATAACATGAATTCGTGGTTGCAAATCTTCGAAGAAAAAAAAAAGAAAAAAAACAGCGAATTATTTTTCTGTCGTTTTAGAAAAATAAATAATAAACAAAAAATTATAGAGCTGTCGATCAAAGAAACTTTCTTTGTTCCTGAAATTGCTTTTTTGCCAACAGCAAATTTTACTTATAACAACTTATTTTGTTATTAATAAGATCCAAGTAGAGGGAAAAAAACAAGAGCAAATGGTCCATAAACTTAAAGAAATATCAATATCTGGAACATCGGGAGCAGGTCTTTTACCTTAAAAAAAAAAAGAGCAGGGAATGGCAAAAACACTTTCTTTCGTTGGGTAAACTTTAACTTGCGATCCCTAATGTATATTTATTTCATTTTTTACTAATATTCTAAAAATACATATAAAGAGCGGTTTGTAAAGGCCACCTTTATATTTTTATATTCGTTGTCAAAATGAATCCAAAAAAGTGTGAACATTAGTAATCACAAATTCGCAAAACAAAATAAAGAAGAAAATCGTAAATAAGTTTCAATAGTGATCGAGCAAAATGATTCGGGTTCAAATTCCATCCTAAGAAAAATCGGGAACTCAATCAGTGAAATCGAGTTTGTGTTTATACTATAAAACATTTTGCGATATTTTAATCGAATACTTTACAACTTTGATGTAACAATCTGTTAATCTTCAAAAAAAAAATATCTATTGTAGTTATCAGGGGGTTGGTGAGCAAAGCGAGCAGAAGGCACCGTTCCTAGTATCTAATATTTTTAATCAGATATGTATTAAAATATGCTATAATAGTAAATTGTTTCAAGCAACGATTTTCTGAGTAAAAAATTTGAAGTCGTTCGATGCAAACAGAATCAAAACTGAAATGTTATTTTTAAAAATAAATTTGTAATTCATAAATAATCTTCCAAAATAATAGCCAATTCTTGATACCAAACGATACCGCATCCTTAAAGACTTATTTCACTTCAGTTCGTAAAGCTAAATCTTGTCACTCTTCCACTTCTACAAACCTCCACAGCTTTAGTGGTTGTTTGGCAGTTTGAAGAAGCCCCAAAGATTTTTTAGCTGACCAGAATGTAGATATTTTTTCTCGCCAACTCCAGCAATTTTTTTATGCCTCCTTATTTGGAGGAGAAGCGCTTGTCAGCCAAGTCCTGCAGGATAGGGATATAGCAAAATAGGGATATAGCCGTGTCTATCTAATCAGCTTGTTAGGCAGGGTTGACACGTCTGTTAGGCATTCCCGAAATATATTTTCCGGGATACGGGATTAGGTTTGGTCCAACGCATCTCGAATATTTGTCATATATGGATCAATATGCATTCATGAATTTTTTTGGGAGCTCACAGCACGTGGTTTGTATGTCCATGATGATTTATACTATATATGACGTGCTAACGTTAATTTTCTTTAAGGATTTAGACATTGCATAAAATCCAATTGTTACTTTTTAAAAAACTGTTGATGATTTATATTATACATGACGCGTTAACGTTAATTTCCTTTAAAGATTTAGACATTGCATTGAATGCGATTGTTATTTTAAATATATAAATAAAAAATGCTGCAATAGTTTGAAATTTATAGTAAAATTTTTTGAAATATTTGATTGAATTTTTTTAAATATTTATGATTTTTTTTAAACTTCTAACTGTGACGTGGTTTAAAATTACAGTTTCCTAAAGTTAAAATGTTGGAAAATGTTAAAATCGATTTTTGAAAAAATTTAAAATTGGACTTTGGACATTGAAAATGAGTTTAAATACGGATATGTTAAACTTAAATTTCTCGCATAAGACATGCGTGAAAGAAAAGTGGATATCAGATTTAAAAAAAATAAGAACATTAAAAGTAAATTTTAGACGTAAGAATTATGACCAAATTGGGTTTCAGACCTTATAATTAGATTTTGGGACAAAGTTGTTTTAACTAGATTTTAAAACAAAGCATATCAAAACTAAAGTAACTAGATAAACTAGATTAAAAAAAATATGGTACAGTAAAATTCCGTCATAAAACCTAACTGAAAATTGAATTTAACACAAAATGAATATCTTAAAATTAGATCTCAGACAAAATTAATACCTGCGTCTAACAAAAATTTAAAAAATTGCATTTCAGACTTATTGCAAGTATTCAAGTTAAAATTGCTTTCCAGACATAAGACGTACATTAAAATTAGACTCCAATTGTGAAATAATGTTAAAATTATCTAAGATCTATGTTAGAATTAGATTTCAAGCGTTAAATAACCTGCAAATTATAACTGTATAACGATTTTCTTGTACAAAAAAAGGACTTCTTTTAATTAAAAAATAATTTCGAGAAAATAATTTTTTAAACAGTTTATTTTAAAAATAGTTTTGAAATTTTTTTTATTAGAAAAGTATTCCACATTGATAGCTTTCAAGATTTGCAGAAATTTAAATCTAATTTTAACATTTTCTTAAAAGAAACTATGGGTGAAGTGTATTTCATTAAAACAAAAATGTTCCCCTAAGAAGTTTAAATTCGGAATTTTTAAAATATTCTTTATGCTGTGGTATAAAAATAATTCTGAAAATTTCCTTTGGGAAATTCTGATATTACAAATTTATTGCTAAGTTTTTCATTGTAGATTTCTTATTTAATAAATCTTTAAATTAAAAATGCTTTTTTATTTTTATTTCTCACATGAGATTCAAATCGTACTTACACTTATTTTAATTTTCAACAGATTTTGATGAGTTTTTTCTTAAATTGGGTTTTAACAGAAATAGCAAACAAATAGGATAGCTATAATTTTCATAGCTATTTTTTGCAAACGTATGCAAAAACGGCGAGAGAGAAAGTATATTTCACCAAACTGCTTTGTTTTATAGTATATGCATTATTAATAGTAATTGTATTCAATTGTGTTTGCATTAAGTGTTATTTATAATTGCTTAAGGCGTTTAACAATTACATATTTAATGTCAGTTTTATTTTATTTTATAATTTATAACCGTCGTTGAACAGCAGACCCATTTTACGACTACTAATGTTCAACTCCGTAGTCTTGTAATTTAGAACCCAATCCAGAAGACAAGGGAACTTCTGGATCAAGTACTGGGAGAAATCTGCCTTCGGGGAGGGTTTTTTGATGGAACTAAACCGCTTTTACGTTAAATGGAGAGGAAAACCACGAAAAACTCCCATGATTAGCCTGCCGGCAAGGGGACTCTCACTCATGATCCGTGAGCATATTTTAAGTCAGCACTTTGGTCGGTGCGAGCCAATACCTCCTAGAAAAGAGCGGGCCTCAGCATGGGTTACCATAAATATCCTTTAGTAGTCCAAACGTAATGACATATTTTGTATTTTCAACCACTGCGCAGTTAACTTCTTCACATCGGACTACTAAATTGATCCGTGCTGAGGCCTTCTTTCTTCTAGGAGGTGTTGTGCGAGCCGGGTTCGAAATTCGCATCGACCAGACATCACTGGGATTCGAATCCGGTTCGAACGCTCCATCCCCTGAGCCACCACGACTCTAAACGTCAATTTTAAAATAATTCACAAAAAAAAAATATTTTATGAACAATCATCATTATCAGGTTGAGTGATACAGCGTAATCCCACTCATTACTTCAGCATTCAATTACTTTTGTGAAGTAGATGAGGGATGATTAGAACATAATGAAATCATTTACATTGTAAATAAAGAAACTATTTATTTCGAAAGATCATAAATATGGTCAGTTATGAAACTCAAATTATTATGTTAGATCATCCGACAAACCTTTTTCAGGTAGTAAAAAACAGCTCCCAGCATTCGTTTTTATAAATTTTGTAACATTTTCAACGATTGCACTGATGGATTATGGGACATCCAAAACTCTCCAGTCCAAATTCCAACATTTTTAGAATCCAAGGGTATATGAAGTTTCCAACCGGCATTTAGGAGCATGAAAAGAGATCCATTATTGGCGAGTTATAGGAAAATAATACTGCCAAAAATAAAGCCAACCCGGCGTTCTTAACATTAAATTTTAAATAATTTGGATCACAAATTAATCATCAAAACGACCGTTAGAATTTACATGTAACCCTGTAATAGAATCATTTTTGGGGTTAAAAAATATAAGTAAATAAAGTAGCCTTAAGAAAGTAAGAGTAAAAAGTAGATTTTTGTATTCGTTTTGTTGAATGATAATTAGTTATTGAATAAAAAAGTTAAACGTTGCATAATTTTAAAAGAAGAAGAATAGAATAATTTGTATTCGCTTTTCAGAAATTAAGATAAAAATTAAAAAGTTGATTAAAAAATTGTTGAAAATTCGTGAAATAAAGGAAATTTAAAAGTTGGAAACATGTAATGCCTATATAGGGCCCGAGCTAAGCATTCGCCCCTCGGCTAATGCGATAAAATCGTAAATTGGGCGAATGTGATATTGTGTTTTGGCAAAAGTATTGGCGAATAATTTTTCAGGGTTATTCATAGTTCCCTCCGGAGTTTCGAGGCGTTATAGTAAAAAAAAAGAAGACGAATATGAAAAAAAGAAACATAGGAAATTATTCAGAATCTATTCAAGTTTTACTTACATACATTACAGGTGTTCTATGTGTGAACCCTTGGTCACACGGCATACATCAATGCAATAATCCAGTTCCTGCCCGGAGGGAATTATGAATAACCCTGTATTTAACTCTGTCCTCAGAATAAATTTTTCTAAACAAATCAGTATTTTTTAATTTGGTTACATTAATTTTCGATAAATGAGCCGCATAACCAGTTAGACTTGGGAAAAGCTAGGAAATATATAATGCCTATACAGGGCCCGAGCTAAAAATCGTAAAATCATAAAATCGTTAGTTCGACACAAAAAAAAAAATTGTGCTTCGGTGAAGTATTTTTTTCTATTAGAAAGAAATTAAAATTACGTCAAAATGAATTTTCCTCAACAAATAAATTTTTTTTTAATTCGATTGCAGCAATTTTCAGTAGATGCGTTGTATAACCAAATAGAATTGGGTCCAAATAATATAAACCTGAAGCAAACTACCGTAAAATAGTGTTCTATTGGAAAAAAATTAATCATAAGAAATGGTTAAGATTTACATTTGACGAAGACTTTCGAAAATGGGTCAATACTTTAATAGTTACTTTACTGACTATTCATTTGCAATCCTTAGCGCTGGGACTGCATAAGCTAAGAATGAATTTAGAATATAAAATAAATCATTCTTTGCATTAAATGTTTGCAAAACAATTTGTAATCTTTTCGTTTGGTTAGTATATTCACAGCTGCTTTAGTCAGTGTCATTTTCTTGGTGCAACTTGTGTTGGAGTCATGAAAATTGGATTGATGAATAAACTTAAGCGTCAATAAATATGATCCCTACTGATATTATTATGAGTCAAAACAAATTTACCAATTATGAAAGATAGAATTATTTTAAATAAAGAAAGAATTATGTTTTTTGTTTAAGTTTACATACACTTTTGTATCAAAATTCAGCTAGTATCTCGAACAAAAATAGCTCAAACAAAAATAGCTGTGTTTGTTTGAGATGTTTAGTTTCTTCTAAAAATAATTTCTTTTCTTTCTAATTTAACTTTCAACTCTGAAAATAAATCATTGATAGGACTGTCTTCAGTACACTCTGACTGCGACACGAGGTTATAGATCTCCTTCAGAGATCGTTAAAAAGAGCTCTCCTCACATAAGTATTTGGAATAAATTTTAATCTGATTTGTTTCGTTAAAATTTTTTGTCTTGATATTTGTTCATGTTTGATTAATTAACCTTTTCCGCATTTGGTGCGAAGATTTGCCTTTTCGCTGGGAGGAATTCTGGTGGTCTCTCCCAAAGGTTTTCTTCAACTAAAACTCTATGGAAGAAATTCCGTGTCTTCCATTAGCGTTCTTCAAATAGAGGAGGTCGTTACATATAGGTTGGTGTGTCCTGGAGGTTTCAGTTAATTCATTTTCACAGCTTTTGGCCTTTTACAACACGGATAAAAATTACCCCACAGTTCTTACAGTATTCCACAGTTCTTATAGTGTTTAATTTAGCTAAAATTCATATAGTGTTTTATAGTACACAGTTCTTATAGTGTTCCACAATTCTTACTGTTCTTTTAGTGCTCAATTTAGCTAAATATCATATAGGATGCGTTTTTTTTCTTTCTTATTTTCAAACGTCATTTCATAAATCGGTGTGTCAAACGAAAAAGCTTTATTTTTTTTCTTTTTATATGGAGAAAAAAAAGCGAATTGAAGGCGCAATGTGTTTAGCCACAGGCACAATGACACATGTCAACTTATGTGGGAAACGGCGGCGGCCAATGTAAGAGGATTGATTGTGGGTATTCTTTTTCACAACTTCCAGGATTATCCCTCGGCCACCCTCTGATTGCACCCTCTTTCGATCCGCTTCACTGCAACTGTAATTAGATCCGGATCATGCGGATCGTTTTTTAGTGTTTTTACATCAAAGAAATGGAGTGATCAAAATTGTTCTTTAGCTACGCCTTCTCCTACACCCCTCCTCACAAATGCAACCTTTTTTTTTCTCCTTTATCCCGAATTTTATTGTTTGTTATCGCTATTGTATTATGCGGAGAATAAGAATCAATTCCTTTTTGAAAAGATTCTTCAAAGAGATTTTTTTAAAGGAATAAAATAATACTAGAATAGTGAATCGCACCTTTTTTTTTTCTTTGTTGTAAAAAATGAGAAAAATAAACAAATTTAGTTTTTATTTCCTTAGAATCCCTATGAAATTTTGGTCACTGAGATTCGGTCTGGAATTAAATTCTGAAAGTTCTAGTAAAATTACCGTAGAAAAAAATTCTTGCAAAATTACCGTACTGTATGATAATAACATTTCTGGTAAAAAAAAAAAAAAAAAAAAAGCTTAGTTCTGGTAAAGGAAATAAAAGTATATGGTATTTAAGCCATTCATTAGATAATTTTTCATTTCATAAGGTAATGGTTTACCGGAAATTCTAGTTTTCAAAGTTATAGTTCATATTACCACACAATTAGACAAAAATTAGCGAATCGCACCTTTTTTTCTCTTTGTTGTAAAAAATGAGAAAAATAAACAAATTTAGTTTTTATTTCCTTAGAATCCCTATGAAATTTTGGTCACTGAGATTCGGTCTGGAATTAAATTCTGAAAATTCTGGCAAAATTACCGTAGAAAAAAATTCTTGTAAAATTACCGTACTGTATGATAATAACATTTCTGGTAAAAAAAAAAAAAGCTTAGTTCTGGTAAAGGAAATAAAAGTATATGGTATTTAAGCCATTCATTAGATAATTTTTCCTTTCATAAGGTAATGGTTTACCGGAAATTCTAGTTTTCAAAGTTATAGTTCATATTACCACACAATTAGACAAAAATATGAAACTTAAAAGTAAGTTTAACCTAATAAATGGTTATTATGCGATGCTCTAATTTATCATGATCAAATTACCACATTTTTACCACATCTAACAAATTTTTCACGCCTTAAAAAACCTTATTTTCTTGTTAATTTTTACCAAAATCATTTTTACCAAATTTTTTCCAAACAAAATTTTTACCAAACCGCTTTGGTAAAAATTACCGAGCTTTTTAATGTTCCCATAGAACCAGAATCACTGTAAATGTTAACATATTCCGGTAGTTTTGACCTTATTATTTTTCTCAGTGTGTGATGATTGAAATGATAAATAAAGGTAAAGCTGCGTCACAAATCACGTGACCATAACAAATAATAACATTAATTTCTCAGTGTATTATAAAACCTTATATTACACTTATTTAGCTATAAAAAACGTTATGGTGTTTTAAAATGTAGTCAGGTCATTCTTATTGGTACAATGTATCAAATGACATCATAGTAAAATCACGTGACCTGATCCAGTCTTCTCACAGTTATAGAAGGTATTGTTTACCAGTAAAATATATCACAGTAAGAAAATATTGTAAATTGACGTAAAGAAAATACGTTAAATTTACTGATTATAGTATAGAAAATAATTGTGAAATGATTTGAAAGAAGGTAAAGTAATCATAAGATAAACAAAACTGAATGGTAAAAATTTGAATTTTAACTGACATTTTTGACTAGGGTAAAAAACATGATTAGGGTAAGATTACTCTACCCCTTGTTTTTTACCCTACTCATAACGTACGGTTTATGATTAGGCTAAAAAACAGAGAAAAACCGTTTTGTCATCAAAACAGCTTCAAAATTTCAAACATTCAGAGAAAATCCATAAAAAAAAAACGGGAGATTTTTTAATTTCGGTGGATAACGGTAAAAAAAACAGAAAAAAATCTGTATTTATCTTTAAACATTTCTTTTTGTAAAAAAATATGCTTTCTTTTCCCTGTAGAATTTACAGTTATTTTTTACAGTATAATATGAAGGTTTTTACATGTCATGTTTAATTACCTTTTCTTTTTATGTTTTTGACTTTGATCATTATCCCAAATGAGAAATTTAAGATTTCTTAGCTTAAGCTTTGTTTTATGCTTTTAATTTGTTGTATTTCTTTATTCTGTGTTGTTTTTATTTACGCATTCCTTATTACGAAACATCTTGTGACAAATGTATTTTATCAGTATTTAACTTAATAACCGCCTTACGATCATTAGGAAGTAAATAAGTATAGTTTCCTTTGTTATAAACTTTATATGCCATCGTGCAATTATATAGTTATATGCACAAAATCGTAAAACTGTGCAATTAAGTTAGGGAATACAATAAGACTATGAAACTGTGCAACTAAATTAGTGAATACAAACTCATAATGCTGTGAAACTGTGCAATTAAATAAGTGAATACAAGACCATAATGTTGTTAAACTGGGCATTTAAATTAGTGAATAAAAACCATGAAATTGTGCAATTAAATTAGTGAATACAAAACCATAAAACTATAAGACTGTGCAATTAAATTAAGAAATACCAAGTCATAAAACTGTGTAACTGTGAAATTAAATTAGTGAATACCAAAACCCTAAAACAGTGATACTGTGCAATTAAATTGCTGAATAGAAACCTGTGAAACAATGCAATTAAATTAGTGAATACAAAACCCTAAAATTGTGAAACCGTGCAATCGAATCGTAACACAATATAACATTTCGGTGTCTTACAATTTAATCTGTTTTTATTTCGATGAAAGATTTTTTTTATCTTAAATAAACAAAAAGAAAAGAAGATCAAGCATAAAAGAAGCAAAACAAAAGTTATAAAAGAGACAAGGGGAAGAAAACTGATAAGAACTTTTTCGAAGGTTAAAAAGCGAAACTAGAAGAAAGTGGAGCATGTTTTAAAATGTGAGGAGTTCGAAAAACAAAGTAGAAACTATCATTTATAGAAAATTTCTAAGGTGCATCATATGAGTCGCGGTGAATCATGGGATCGCCTCCAAATGAGGTGACCTAGATTCGAGTCCTACTAATGCTTAGACGATAAAAATTCTGCTCCCTGCTTGCACCGACCACAGTGCTGACGTAAAATATTCTTAGCTGTAGAAGGATCATGGATTATAATTCACATGTAGTTGGTCTAATCAGGGGAGGTTTTCGAGGTTTTCATCTCTATGTAATGCGATTGGGAATTGGTTTCATCAAAAAGGAAAAGGTTCCTTCAAATCTAGTTCTTTTTATTCTGGGTTGGATTTAAAATTACAAGTACAGTAGAGTCCCGATTATCCGAGTTAATGTGGACCACGACTAACTCGGATAACTGAAAAACTCGGTTAAAACGAAGAGTATAAAAAAAAAGAAAGAAAAAGAGTTGGTATAAATGTAATATATTTAAGTAATATAAAATTTATACGAGTATACCACATATAATTCCTATTGTTATTAAAAAGCTTACTTGAAAAAACTTAAAAAGTATACTTTGCGAGAATAAAAGAGTTTTTACTTAAAAAAAAGTCCTTAATCGTTTTTTGTTTTACGTAACTTTGGTGCTTTTCTGCAGCAATGTTTCGCCATTTTTTAGGGATAACAGGAAGGCTGGTGTCGCCTCTTTTTGTTGTTCTATGTATTCAGTAGCATTTTCGACAGCTTTAAGTTCATCTGCATGAGAAAGTTTTATATGTTGATTTTCATCGTCACTGTCTTCATCATCTTCGCTAGGTTCATTTTCATTATTGACGATATTAACGATCATTTCATGGGATCAAGTTGTTAAATTTTGTTTTCCCGAGTGTTTGGAAGATAAAATTCAGATTTATTTTTCGGCGGTATTTTTAAAAACGAAAAATAAACTAGAACAAAAAAATCCTTAAAATATTTGATAGCTCGGTTAAAGCGGAAACTCGATAACCGGGGCTCGGATTATCGGGACTCTACTGTATACGGAGTTGAACATTGATAGTCGCAAACTCAGAAGTCAGTGGGCTGTTCAATGCCAACTATGAAATAATAATAAATAAGTCTTTAGAGACATTATTTTTCCTAAGTTCCTTATATCATATATAGGGTGTTACTTTCAGATCGCCCTTAATAAGTTGTTTCAAAATCCGTGTATCGGAAATGAAAAGTAAATAAAATAAACAAATGGATCGTAAATTAATATTTAAGCTAAGAAAAAAAAGAAAAAACGCAATTGAAACCTGACAAATACACAAATGAAAATGAGTCGGAGCCTCTGAGCTGTTTCGTTTTCAATGTGAGTATTTGCCTCGTATTGAGGAGGTCTTCGAAGCTAGAAAGTGGATCTAACCGGTTCTGTAGCCTGCTCTGATTTGGGTTTGTTTGAAGAAGAGAGAAACCGAGAAACCTCTTCGCACCCTTCGGAACCGGTTGTCGTTTTTGTTCAGAACAAATATGAGGCAAATATTTACGTTTTGCAAATTACAAGCTCGGCTAACAGTTAACTTAGATATTTGACTAGTTGTCTATTACAGCGTAAAAAACAGGTTCAATAAAACATCAAAGCCTGCTTAATTGAAAGTTAAGAGCAAGAAAAAGTTTAGAGCTTAAAATTGGTTTGACTCTTAAACAAATTGAAATTGCGAAATTGAATAAAACGCAAAATAAATGAAATAAAATGTAATAATAATCTTGTGCTATATTCAAAAATAAAATGCCCTTTTTAGTATGTCAAATGTGTAGCTCTGCTGACTGCAAAGCGGCCCGCATGGTACTTTTACTACAAACTTAACTGTCAATAATTCTCGAATGAATTATCGTGGGTTAAATATTTCTTTTTCCATAATACTACATTTTTCTATGCACTTAAGTAATTTCAAGTTTCTAAATCTTATAGTTTTTGAGCAGCAAAACAAAATTTAATCTAATATTGATTATGGAAAACGGGGTCCACATTGTTTATGATTTTTAAATGTAAACAGAATTTAGAATGACAAATTGAAACAATAAATAAAAATTCGCGTCTATTTTTCTTTTTAATCTGGTTTATCTGTTTTTATTATTATAGCATTAGTATTATCATTAATATTATTATTATTAAAACTGTTGTGGTAGTTGATTTTTGTGGGTCAAAATCTATAAATATGTAGGGGTTCTATAGACAAAACCAAGAAAAAAAAATTTTTAAGAGCACATAATCTAGCTTGCAATTCAAAACGGTTTTTAAAATATTGAAAAAAATTATCATATAGCCCGTAATTATTACAGAATCTCTAAAAAGTTCATAAATTTAGTTTTCTAAATATTATGGAGTGTTGTAATGCGTAATGGAGTGTTGTAATGGTAACTTACAGAATCTGAAAGAAGTAAAAGGCTGTAAATATGGGATATTTTTTATATATAATAGAATCTCTTTTGTTTTGATTTTATTAATGGACAAACGACGAAAATTAAGAAATTTAATTTACCACGCATAAAATGCAAGTATATTGAACTCAGATAATAAGTTAAAAAGTATGGAGAAAGCAAGGAAAATAATAAAGATTAATGAAAAGAGAAGAAAAAAAGTTATTTAAAGAAAAAAATGTATTTTTAAAATATTTTTTTAAAAAATTTTAAAAAATTTTTATTAAACCGCCGGAAAACAGAAAATGAAAAGATATAATCTCTTCATCAGCTCGCACGATTATATCTGCAATAAAGAGGGTTTTCTAATATTGTATCAATATAGCCAAAGCAAAATGTATCAGGACAATAGGCTGAGGAGCACTAAAAAAATTTAAACAAAATAGAACATATTAAGTAAAAAATATGACGCAAAAAAAAAGGAAAATAAAATGTGAAGAAAAAAAAAAAAGCACAGAATGAAATTAATAAAGCGAGCATCGAATTCAAATGAACTTACACATACCGGAATCTTTCACGAATGATTTAAAATATTTTCGCAATAAGATTGCCAGATTACAAAATATGGAAACTGAACTGCAAATGGAGTTAAAAGCATAAATAGAGGAATAAATAATAGAGGAATAGCGCAAACGGAGTTAAAAGCATAAATAGAGGAATTTCGTTTCATGGCGCGTTCTTACTTCAGTACTGAAGCGCGTTTAATTTGTTAGTTACTAAGGATTAGCCCGAAAATGGATGTGGGCAAGGTAATAATATTATACTGGTTAATTTAAAGAAATTTATAATTAATGAGGTTGGTATTTACTTATACAATTTTAATGATTTTAGAAAATTAATATTTATTTGGAAAAAGAGAGAGAGAGTGAGAGAGAATTCAGTCTCGTAAAATTGTTTATTCAGAAATATTTAGCTTTATAAAAAGAAAAAGAAAATCATAAAAGCGGTGCCACAAATTCACGATTTTAAAGCCACCAAAATCAGCCAAAATTTTGTCACGCAAAATAGTTTTTACATTAGTATACAAATTCATGAATCGGCAGCATTATTCAAATTCATAACTTACGCACAGAAATATTTAGAAAAAATTGTTAGAGAATTCATAAAAGTGTTATCGCAAATACTTGATACTAAACCCCACAAAATCAGCCGAAATTTTCAGGCACGTAAAATAGTTCATACATAAGGCTGAATTCTCGAAATTCATAATTTATTTTCAGCAATATTCAGTCTTATTAAAGAATTCCTCTTGACAACAAAATTCACGACAATTTAAACAGTTTTCAATTGAACCATGTGTTCGATAAGTTGAACCACAGTACTGTGCTATGAGGCTTCAGAAATATTATAGCATAATTGAACTTTGAACTCTGTTATGGTTCAGCGCATTAGAATATATCTAGCAATAAGACCAATTTAATTACCACATGTAACGTAGTATTCACTCCTAATCTAAAACCCTCATCATTTTAGAGAACTATTTGAATTTTAACAGCATTCAAACACTAAATTAATAAAATAACACTCATTGTTTTAAGAAACCAAAATCTAATCCTTTCTCTGAGAAACATTTTTTTTTTTCTATATCTCCATTCTAATATGTACTCCACAGAGAAAAGTCTGTCACTCTTAGAGACCGTGCCCAGTAACTCCGCCCATCAATTCACGCTAACCAATCAACGTGAAGAACCGTTCCCATGGGAGTGTTCACTCATCCAGGGTTTCAGTCGCCATCTCTAGGGTAGATGTCGCTTTGAGGAGAAGTCTGTTTACAGGAACAATCACACAGTTAGGAGCGAAAGTTTTGATGATTATTTTATTGAAGAGATTGTGTGCTACTGAGGTTTTAAATAAAATTAAAACTTGTGATTGTTATTATCCAATTTTAGAGGAATTCTACTGTCACATTTTTTATTTAAAAACATTAAGGCTGTTGACACTTAAACCTTTTTACTATCCTTTAAATAAAAAGTCTCAAATAATGGCTTGTGAGGAACAACAATCCGTTACAACGCAAAATTAGGAAATTTTGATACTGGCCATTGGCGAGTTTTGACAAATTGTACTGTTTGCGACCAGTAATTCAAAAATTGAAAATTAAAAAAAACTTTTGATATTATTAATGTAAGGCATTTCTATGGAAGCATTTCTAAAAATATGGTCAACATAGCTAAGTTCATTTCTAAAATTAAGAAAAATTGTAATAAACAAGCTTAAAATAAAGTTATTTTTCAGAATATTATAAAATATTTATGATAATTTAACATTTATTTCTTAAAAAATTACTATAAAATAAGCACATGGACATGCATTTTCAAGGGAAAATGTAGCGCTAAGTTGGCGGCAGGCGAGTAATTTTTTAATCGTCATTTGTCATATTTTGTCGCTTTGTGGTCGATGATGACAGTTAAGTTAACAGTTTCAGGTACAATAAAGTTGATTTAATTTATAATTTTAAGTTTACAATGCTAAACTTAAATGAGGAGACTCAGGTTCAAATCTAAACAGTGGCTTGTTGATGTTGCACCGACCATAGTGATAACATAAAAAATATTTTCGGTGGTTGACAGATCATGGGTTAGAATCATCCTAATGTCGGCTAACCGTGGGACATTTTCGTGCTTTTCCCCTCCATTTAATGCAAATGCGTATTAGTTCCACCAAAAAGTCCTCCCCGAAGGCTAGTTAGACCGAATGCTTGATCCAAAATTCCTCCTGTCTTTTTTTAAAGAATTAACAATAGAGAACACGAGAACAAAAGTTTCGTAAAAAAATTCATTTGAGAAACAATACAAATGAGGACTAAACGATTAAAATGTGGCAAAAATTCACTTTTATATAAGCTAGTTACACTTTTAAATTTTTTAAAGTATTTTGTATATAATGATATTAGTTAAATAATTTGTTAATTATCGTGAAATAATAGAACTTTAAAATTAGAAGAAAAATCACAATTCATTAAAGCAATATCCTTTAATTACAAAAATTTCGTTTTTGTTATTTATTATTTTGAATATTTTTTAAATTAAAAATAGGCACATCATGGTCATTTTTTGCAACAAATTATTTTTCATTAAAAGGAATAATTTTGAAATCAAAAAATAGATTCAAAAATAATAATTATTATTTTTGACTTTATTCAATTAATAATTCAATTATTATTATTTTTAAATAATAACAATGATTTACTCACGAAATTGAGTTTGTTTTTCTTTTTTTAAATATTTTTTTAACCACAAAAACACTGATTCTCAAGGTACTTTTGTAACAGCAAACTACTTCAGGTTAAAAAAAAAAAACTAATTTTGAAATTAGTAACATTAATACATTATTTTAAAGAAAAATAGTAATTTACTCACAAAATTGAGTTTGTTTTTCTTTTCTTAAATATTTTTTTAACCACAAAAATACTGATTCTCAAGGTACTTTTGTAACAGCAAACTACTTTAGGTTAAAAAAAAAACTAATTTTGAAATTAGTAACATTAATACATTATTTTAAAGAAAAATAATAATTTGTTTTGAAAATTGATTTCAAAACAAATTGAAATATTTTTCACGATAAAAATAAGGCACATCTTGTCAATTTTTTAGCAGCAGCTTAATCCATGTTAAAAGAAAAACCAATTTTAAAATTAAGAAATACCTAATTATTATTATTTTTTGTTATCTATTTAATTAATCATTTATTATTTTCCTAAATAGTAATAATTTACTCAATAAATTGTGTTGTTTCATCTTTGTTTTTCTTATTTTAAATATTTCGTACTATTAAAACAAGACTCATCAAGGCACTTTTGTATTAACAAATTATTTCAGGTTGAAAAAAAAAAGTAAATAATAGATAAATAAAAGAAAAAATACATTGTTTAAATTAATAATTTACTTACAAAATTATGTGTGTGTTTTTTTCTTGCGTTTAAATATTTTTTACCTTAAAAATATGGCACACTGTGCCGCATTTTAGTAACACAAATGCGCCACAGTGTGCCATTACTCTACGTAGAGATTTGTTAAATAATCAGACAAAGGGTTGAATCACCTATCCACGCCGGGTTTGCGGTTATCAATGTTCGTCTCCACAACCTTGTCATTTTGTACCAGCCCCAGAAGACAACGAGATTCCTGAGTCAATCATCGGACCAAACTTACTTGCCTAGAGGACCTTTATATAAAATTATCTCATATTTTCTTTAGATGGAGTGGAAAATCTTCCACGGTTAGCTTGATGACTTGTGGGTTCTAGTGGATAACTAGTGGAACTAGTGAATTGATGAAAAATATCACGCTAAAATCTTTATATCTTAGGGTGATATTTTTAAACAATATTGATGTGCAGTTTGAATTTCAAATAAAGTAATCATATGCTAGTTTAAACTCAAAAAAAAAAAAAAAAAAATTGAGGTTAGACGCCTTTTTATTTAAAAAGAAAGAAGGAATAATTTTGTTCACCATTTCCAGAAAAACTTAAAATTTCAAAATTCTTTATAATGGATAATAACAATGCATTTAAAAAAATGTGCACTAACTATTGCATTTTTTTTTATCCTTATCTTTATTTTTATACTTATATTTTTTTAAACTTATTTCTCTTACAAAATTTGCACTAAAATTTTTTTTTCCAGGTTGTGCAAAGCGATTTTATTTGAACTGAATATTTAAAGTTAAACACTAATAAAAATCAATTGCGCAATCAACAATATGATTTTTTTTTTAATTTAATCCACAAACAATTTAATGTCTCATTTAATTGTTTGTGGCATATATTTTATAATATTTTTTATTTCACTAATTTTATATTTTTTAGTTAATTTTCTTAACTTTTTCATTTTTAAAGAAACAAAAAAATTTTTAATTCAAGCTCTCTAACGTTTTGGAACTAGCATCTTTTAATTCTCCCGAAAAGCTGTGTTTTAAAAATCTACATCAACACTTTATAATCAGTTAACTACTGGTTTATTTTTTGAAACAAATATTAAAAAAAAAGAAAACACCCAAAAGGCGACCACATCATTGTCTTCAAGTTCAACTCATAAAATGCAGAACATTGTTTTAACCTTCTACTTTACGAACTCGCTCTCTCTAATCTTTTATGTCCTCTCCATCCACTCAACGGAAGCAAAACGCGTGGGCACGCCGCAATTGCTACGTCACCTTTTATTTTCTAGCCCCCCTCACTTATATCCCACCCTACTTTTCATGTCATTGGGAAGTAAGTAAGAAAAGAAAGGGGGGTAGAATAAAAAACACACGGATGACTTATTTCGCCATAAGATTCCACTTCCTCCAGCTCTTCCTTATATCCTTTAATAAGATTTTTCATTAATTAATCACTTCCCTCCCCCCATTTCTTTTATTTTTCTTGCTTAGTTCTTTCCTTTTGTTATGTTGGGGGCTTTGATTAAGTTTCTGGTTAATTAAGTTGCACTCCGGAAAGAGTGATTGAATTTGTTAGGCGATGATGTACTGAAAACTGTAAAAAAAAAATTAAAAAAACAAAAAATAAAATAAAGTAAGTGTTAATCCAAAGGTGGTTGGATTTTCGTCCAGAAAGACAATGATTTCTTTTTTTTTTCTTCTTCTTCTTTTTTATTACGTTAAAATAGGATAAAAATGAGAAAATGATCTCATCAAAGAAAAGAATGGTGGAATTTTTAAAGAGAACTTGCGGGAAAAAAAAAGTTGAATCCCAGAATTAAATATGTCTTTGATTTTTCAATAGAATAAGATTTTCATTCCCTTAAAATTTAATTTCAAAAAAATAAATAAATAACTAAATTATATCTTTTTTAATTGGAAATATTTTAATGTATTTTTACTGATACAGCTGTTGCAATTTTCATGAAGAAGTTTTTTTTTTCTCTCTAAATTAATATATATTTTTTTATTCCCTAAAAGCGCTTTAAAAAAAATGTGAAAAATTCCGAAAACCGCTAAACAAAACCTAATTTCTTTTAGAAACAATTTGAGTCTTAAAATCGTGATGCAAAGCTCAGCCGTTAAGTTTATAAGAGATAAAATTTCACAATAATGATAGTAAAAAGTTGTTTATTTTTAGACCTTCCTATTTGTGCATGCTATGATAAACTTGGGTATAACTTAATTTCTCTGTTAAAACATTTTTATTCCTGAATTTAAATTATAATTCAAAATTAATTTTATAATCCAAAATTAATTTTGCAATTACGTAAGAGGAAATATAGATACATTGAAAAAAGAGTATTGTTAAAACTACCGAAATCTGGTTGAAGTCACAACCAGATTTCTGACTTTATGGGAGCACAAACAGGCTCGATAATTTTTATTCAGACTCTTTGGCAATAATAATTTTGATAAAATTGGCAATAAAATATGGCTTATTGATGTGTGATAAAATTTGGTTAATTGTGTAAAATTTGGTAATTTTAAATGTGATACCTTAAAGAAACTATTTCAGTTCTCTATTTCTACTATTCTACTTTTGAAACTAGTACTGCTAAAACTATTTTACTTTTCAGTTATGTATTTGTTTCCAATTATGTGGTACTAGGAATTATAATTTTTAAAACCAGATTTTCCGGTAAACCGCTACTATAAGGATGGAAAAATTAGCAAATTAATTGTTTAAATACCATTTATTTTTGATTCATAAACCAGAATTATGTCTTTTGTTTTTCAAAAACGCTAATACCATACAGTATGGTAGTTAATCAGAATTTTTTTCTTTGTGAAAGGTCGCCATGTGGCGACTAAATATTAATAATGGTGATTAATAATATGTTCGTCAATCGCGACCTAATCGCCAATTTCTCGCCGAAAACACGTGTTTTCAACTTCTTATATTGTTTATTACACGGGAAAACTTATGTTCCCCTCAACGTTGGCTTATTTTACACTGGTTCCAGATTTCAGGAGAATTGAATTTGGCGATCAAAAATTTTGTTCCAGTACAAGTTTATTTCATATTACTTTCTTCTTAATTTATGACGGATAATATTTCAAAGTACACTGAAATCTCCAGGAAAGGCCACCTCTATTTACGACAACTTTTAGGAGGCACGGAAATTTTTCCATGGACTTTGTTTTTGAAGACAGACAAATAAGATTATTAACAAAAACAAATTAGATTCAAATGCATTTGAAATATTTGTGAGTGGATCTTATTTAGAGAGCTCTTTTTGACGATCTCTGAAGGAGATCTACAACCTCATGTTGCAGTCATGACTGACAACCTCACGTACAACCTCATGTTCATCTCATATCTGAGTGCAGTAAAGACGATGCTATCAATGATTTATTTTTAGAGTTGGAAATTAAATTTTAAAAAAAAGTTATCTTAAAAAAAATTAAAAGAAACTAATCATCTCAAGCAAATAAACCAATTCTCATTTTTTGTCAAAGTAAACTAATTTTTATTACATAAAATAAACTGCAAACTTAGACAAAAAGCATAATTGTTTATTTATTTCAAGTAGTTCTATCATTAATAATTGATAAATTTGTTTTTACACATAATTCTGTTCGAAGGGATCATTTTTATTTTATTTTACAACCGTCGTTGAACAGCCGACCCAATTTTATGGGTTTACGACTACTAATGTTCAACTCCGTAGCCTTGTAATTTTGAACCCAATCCAGAAGACAAGGGAACTTCTGGATCGAGTATTGGGAGAAATTTGCCCTCGAGGAGGACTTTTTGATAGAGCTAACCCGCATTTGCGTTACAAGGAGAGGAAGACCACGAGAACCTTCCACGGTTAGTCTGACGGCAAGGGAACTCTAGCCCATGATCCGTCTACCACTGAGGATATTTCATGTTAGCATTGTGGGCGGTGCAAGCCGGATGCGGAATTCGCATCGACTGGGATACGAACCCGGTTCGCCGCATTGGATGACGAATGCTCTATCCCCTGAGCCATCGCGGCTCTATGGATCATTTTTATTGACGCTATAGTTTATTCATCGATGTAGTTTTCATGACGCCAACACCAGTTGCACCAAGAAAATGACACTGACTAAAACTAAAATCGCTTGCGAAAAATCATGTGCCTTCGATAACATCTTTTTGAAGTCAATGGAGGTACCCCTAAGAACGACCCACCTTAATTAATACCCATTTTACCATGGAACGGAGAGTGGTCACCCCCGAGAGGTTTCACTGTAATCTAATTAATATAATTTCATATTATAATTGCAATTACCTGTTTTTTTTGTTTTTTTTTTCATAAATTTCATGTTTGTCAACATCAGTTTTTATGTTACATTAGTGGTTTAAAAAAACTTAAGCCCAAAACTTTGTTACTTGAAAACGTTATGTACAATACTTAAATTTAATATAAACCTACTTGTTTTCCTTCAACATAAACCTACTAAGTCTTCTTTTATTTTAAAAATGAACCCTGTAATGTTTTCCTTATTTTGAAAAATGCTTCACATTAACAATAATGATTTCCTTTAAGTTTAAATTTTTCAATTTTTGAAAAATTGGTCACTTTTAAAAATGCTACCTCTGGCTGGTAACAAACTTTCTTTACTTTGCCCTAGACTGTAAAAATGTTTGGATCAAATTACGTAAAAAAGTACCAGCACTCATTTGCCAGTACTTTTTACCGTAAAGCCCATTTTAACCGGAACATGTTACGGAGCAAGAGTCAGATACACTGTAATTTTTACATTAATAATTACAGTAAAATCACTAAATAATTCCAATTAAATAAATGTTACTGTAAAATTTAGGGTATAATATTTTATGGTAAAAATGGATTTTACAGTAAAATGAATTCTATGGATGATGCCGCCAAAGTGCTGGTACTTCATACCGTAATTTGATCCGAAGTTTTTCACAGTGTATACCTTACACCTAATCAATTGTAGACATACTATCGAGAAAGAATTATTTCGTATTTCACAGTATAAAGATTACTTAAAATAATACTGAGAATGCAGACATTCATTTTCACTACCCCCAAATCAGTAATTAATTTGGGATGATAATTTTTTTCTCCTTTGTACGTTATAGAAAAAACTTATTTTAAAATGTAAAATATTTTCTTTTGAGAAATAAAAAGCAAAATTTGCATACATTTTAATTTAATAAATTGCAGCATAAATAAATAAGAAAAAATTAAGATCATAAGAAAATATACCGAAAAATATTTCTTTTTAAAAAAGAAACAATTTATCCGTTTAGAAATATTTATCAGTTTATAAATAAAATTCTGTATGTTAAAATGTTTAAAAATCTGATCTTGAAAGATATTTTGTAATCTCTGTAAATAAACAACAATTTAACCAAATTTTTACAAGAAGCTATATCACAAAGAAATAAAAAAGTTACTGACTGTACTACATAATTTCGTTTAAAAATATGTGAGGAAAAAGTTAATTGATTCTGATATCTGATTTTTAAAGATAATTATTTTAATCAAAGTTAAAGAAATTATGTAAGTTTGTTGTTTATTATGGAGAACTATCGGCGCTTTATTAAAAACAAGATAATCCATTTTTGCTTTGATTTAAAATAAAGCAGAGCTCAATGTTCGCTCTCAAATAAAAACAAATTATATTTGTTTTAATAACCTAAGGATATTTTTAACACGTTTTTTAATAAATATTAATCAATATTCTTGCTTTCTCATAATCCAGATTTATTTAGTAAATATGTTTTTTTAATAGTTTGTTATTTACATTTATTTATTTGTTTTGTTATTATTATTTAATTTATGCTTTTTCGAAATATACAACATTACCAGAGGCTGATTTCAGAATTGCAAAGTAAGAAATGCTAGAAAGGAAAATAATAAGATTATTTTTGGAGCGATGTTGCGTTTTTTTTTTTTTTTTCATTATTATTATTTTAATGTTTTGGATTAAAAAAAAGAAAAAAATAACAAACTGTTTTAGATTTCAAAATTAAGATTTTACTCCTGAAGCATAAAATAATTTAAAATTGATACTATATTCTTCGCTGAGAAAATACTTTAGATTTCTGCCAGTGAATTGTAGACACAAAGCAAAAAATTTTGTAAATTAAAAAGCTTTAATTTAAGGACAATTTTTACAAATAAAAAAAAAAAAGGAATAAAGAGGAAGATACCCGAAGAGTTATTGTCCAACAACACAAATTGTTTGGTATTTATTAATACTTTTTAGAACAGAATACGTTGATACATTATACGTTACTCAAAAAAGTATGGTCAAGACAACCCGAATTTATATATATATATATATATATATATATATATATAAAATAAATAAAAAAATACAAGAAAACACGAAGAAAGTTAAGAAAAACAATAAGTTTCATTTATTGCGCTTAAGCTGCAAGTAAACAGAACTCATTGGATAAGTTCAAAATGTAGAATAAAACAAAGAAAAATTATAGACAT
Organism: Parasteatoda tepidariorum; assembly: GCF_982258835.1. Lineage (NCBI taxonomy): Eukaryota > Metazoa > Arthropoda > Arachnida > Araneae > Theridiidae > Parasteatoda > Parasteatoda tepidariorum. Next base: position 94,213,685 of record NC_141763.1, on the reverse strand, counting down.
ATGAAAAGAAAAAGTGGGAGGGGGAAATAATAAGTTAAAGAATAACAAACAACAGTTTAAAAAAAATAAAAAAAAGGATGAAATTTTATTTAAAAAACAGGAAAAAAACCGGAAAATAAAAGATATAATCTTTTCATCAGCCCACACGATTATATCCGCAAAATCCTTATTTCCCCTCCCCCTTTTTCTTTTCATATGTCTATCATTTTTCTTTTTTTTTTTTATTCTACATTTTGAACTTATTGAACTATTGATAACATTTTGAACTATTTTATTCTACATTTTGAACAACCAGAAAAGTCATTACCATAGATTATGGTAATTTTACAGATTTTTTTTCTCCGTGTGAAAAACAACTTCTAATAGAATGGTCAATATTCCGTATAATTTTATGTCATAAAAAATAATATTTTATGATTTATTTTTCTATTTGTATGCCTTTACAAGACCTATACATAAATATGATAGAGGTGATTGATTAATTATAATCAATTAATTACACTCTTTAATTTATTGAATTAAATGCGAGTAATCAAAGTATAAATTGATTTATTTGTATTAAATAGCAATTCCTCCAACTCTGATACATAGTGTATTTCATTTTGAAAAATTGTTTCTAATTGTATTTTCTTGTTGTTTCTAATGCCACTTGCCAAAAGAAGCGAGCCTGCTTGGTGAAATTAAGCGAATTTTAAGGCAGAGGGTATCTTTCTTATTTTTCGGTGGCGCGATCTATGGCCAAGAATACGACTTCAGTCATACACACTTCACAGCCTGTTTTATGGGGTGGACCTATTCATATATCCATTTATTCATCCACAGATCGTAATTTTGACCTGAACCAGAGAACGAACAATCTCCAATTCAGCACCCCCTGAAGTAACGATTTGTTATGGGAGCTTGGGGTACTTTGAGACACGACAGATTTAACGTGCACCAGTCACAATCTACACGGGGAGCTTTCGGTCGGCGGGGATCGAACTCACGACTTCTTTCACGTGGGCCCAACGCCCTATCAACCAGGCTATCTCGGCGAGAACATTTTTACAATTAGTAACATTTTTTAAATAAATTCAACTGGCAAAAGTGAGTGTGTATTAGCGTTTAGTGTAGAATGTTTCCATTTTTTTTTTTTTTTTTTTTTTTTTTTACCTTTTTAAAGGACAAAGTTGAGGAATTATGTTTTTCTTTAAACAAATTACTTTTTAAGATTGAAGTGTTATAATTTTAATGTGATAAAATGCATTATGATCTATTAATATAACTAACATTCATATATTTTACTTACTTTTAATAGCATTAAACTGAATATTAAACGAAAATTAATCCTTTTTACATCAAACCTCAAAAAATAGACGTCAGTAAAAAATGGAACAAATTTTACTTTCATTCTTTTCTATCATTCCATTATATTCTTTCATTCTTTTCTTTTTTTTTTTTTTTTTTTTTTTTTTTTTTTTTTTTTTTTTTTTAAACTGGGATTACAAGATTATATTTTGTCAGAATATCTATGATAATTTTTTTTAAAATTTTTTTTTTTAAAAAAGATATATCGGAATTATTAATTTTATCAAAGAAATATAGTACACTTTATTAAAAAATAATCTATATTTCTTAAATATTAAAAGAACTGGTAAATAATAAAATGTCATCAAGGCATGTAATGCATTGCACGTTCATCTGTATTTTTTTAAAAAGATACTTATTATTATTCTACGAAAGATAAAAAGAAAGCTGAGATATCTTCATGCATGAATAAATACAAGATTAGACAAAATATAAAGAGGCACACAGTTGTTTCAATGTTATAAGCAATCATCCCCGCAAGCAAGATACTGAATGCTATAAAAGGAATCTTTTCATGGTACATCCTGTTTAACCTCTATTGAATATTTAAAGTTAAGAGAAAGTTATGAAGTTTTAAATTACAAGAGATCAAAATGCAAGCATTTTGTGACCGATTAACTTTAACCACTGTATAATTCTGGGTCTTGAAAAAAATTGTTTGCAATTAGTTATTTGAAAATAATTTTTTTATTATTTGAAATTTCATGGTTTACACTTGGTTTATCAGAATTAACTTTTTTCTTAACTTAAGTTGGAACTTTTTTCTTAACACTTGGTTTATCAGAATTAACTTTTTTCTTAACTTAAGTTGAAAAACCTCGAGAGAAACTTTTCGTCTCGTATTTTGTTTCAGCATTTGATTTCCTTATCAATTTTTAATTTTATTTTAATTTTTAATAATATGAACTGGCACAAGCATAACAATACTTAAACTATTACATTGTCATAAATATTTTTTTATTCTGAAAATGAAAAAAAAAGACAGTTTAAGACTTTTATGTCTAATTTTTTTATTCATTTATTTTGTAAAAGCCTTAGAAAAATGAGCATGACCGGATGGCTCTTAAACCATTGTTCGTAGATTCAAAAATAATTTATTATGTGTTTTTACTTTTTTTTTAACAAACAATATTGCGAAGAAGATTAAAAAAAGAAAAAAAGATATAAGATTTTTTTTTACGCTGTATTGTTTTCCTGATAGGATTTGAAAAAATTTCTGTACTGGTGAAGTATTTTTTTTTATTTATACAAATGCGCATTATTGGTATTAAAGCAAAATATAAATATAATTATTGAAAATGTAATAAAAACTCAACTATTTTTTTAAAAGATTATTACAAATAATTAACAAATAAAAATACTATTTCTTTTTCCCGCGTTGAAATTTAAATAAAGGCTAAGAAAATTTTAATTTAATTTTTAAAAAAACCCTCAATCTTTATTCAAAAATGTAAAAAATTCGAATTAAAATTTGCCTTAATTATCTTATATTATAATTGAGATTTTCTTGATAACTTATCTCAACGTTTTGAAACAAAAAACTTGAACTACCCAGAATTATTAAATAGTTCTAAAATAACACCAAAATTTTATAGGATTTTAACAAAAGATTATGAATTTAATATATACATGGTTTCTTTACATATTAGTACTTGAATTAGAAAATCGTTTTGAATTGAAAATTATTTGAGTTCAATTGAAATTGAAAAGAGAAAAAAATTTCTATTGTACCAGTTTTAATTATTGGAAAATACCATTGAAATGTGTTTTAAATGTTCTATTTTTATCTTAGATTATCAGTCCTGCATTGAAATCCAATATTGAAAAACCAACTTAAACTATATCATCTTATTTATATCGTAAATTGTAAGTTGCGATATGTAATCAAGGATTGAAAAACCAGCTTAAACTATATCTGATGGGTATATTAAGTTTTCAATTATCAATTGAGATTTTAAATCACATATTTAAAGGCAAATTTGGATTATTGCATTTGATTTTTATTTTAAATTGTCAATTAAAATTTGCAATCATATATTGAAAAACCAACTTAAACTGTAACTGCTTACTATGTTAAATTGTCAATTGGGATTTACAATCATATATTGGGAAACCAGTTTATACTATAACTGATTGATATGTTAAATTGACAATTGAAGTTTGCAATAAAATACTGAAAAATCAATTTCCATATTTGATAGGTACATTAAATTGTCAATTGAAATTTGCAATCATGTATTAAAAAACGAGCTTGAATTAATACATCTGATCTTTTTTTTTTTTATCTTAAATTGTCAGATGAGATTTGCAATCCGATATTGAAAACCAACTTGAATTAATAGATCTAATATTTTTATCTTAATTTGTCAATTGAGATTTGCAATCATACATTGAAAAACCAACTAAAATTAATAGTTCTGATTTTTACCCGAAGTTTGCAATCACATATTGAGAAATCAATTTAAACTAAAACTGATTCATGTCTTAAATTGACAAATGAAGTTTGCAATCAAATACTGAAAAACCAACTTCTATATTTGATAGGTCTATTAGTTGTTCATGGAGATTTGCAATCATATATTGACAAAACAACTTAAACTATAACTGATAAATAGGTTAAATTGTCAATTGGGATTTGCATTATTGTATTGAAAAACCAATTTAAACTGTTACTGATTGATGTGATAAATTGTCAATTGATATTTACAGTCATATAATGAAAAACCAATCTAATTTATAACTGATTGATGTATTAAAATATAAATTAAGATTTGAAATCATGTATTGAAAAACCGAATTTAATTAATACACCCGATTTATATCTTAAATTCACAGTTGAGATAAAAAGTTGAGTTAAAATATCAGTTGAGATTTGCAATAATTTATTAAAAAACCAAATTTTAATTAATTCATCCGATTTATATCTTAAATTCTCAGTTGAGAATTTAGAGAAGTTGAGATAAAAAGTTGAGTCAAAATATCAATTGAGATTTGTAATAATTTATTGAAAAACCAAATTTAATTAATACATCCGATTTATATCTTAAATTCTCAGTTGAGATTTTAGAGAAGTTGAGATAAAAAGTTGAGTCAAAATAACAATTGAGATTTGTAATAATTTATTGAAAAACCGAATTTAGTTAATAGATCCGATTTATATCTTAAATTCTCAGTTGAGATTTTAGAGAAGTTGAGAAAAAAAAAGTTGAGCTGAAATATCAATTGAGATTTGCAATCATATATAAAAAAACAAACTTTAATTTATACATTCGATTTATATTTTAAATTCTCAGTTGAGATTTTAGAGAAATTGAGATAAAATGTTGATATAAATGTGAGAAATTTATAACAATTTAAAAAAAATATGTATATTACCCTCTCTTGGTCTTTTAGGAGTAACCACACGAAAAGCGCTTCCCATTTCCCCGAAATTAAACGGCCGGTCTTTACAGATTCCTATCGTCGGTGGTCCGGCTGAGTCCGTCATTTCTCCGACCGGACAATCTGAGAGATCTTTCCGATTGCATCCATTGCAAGCGATTTTTTCTTCCTCTTCACTTCGATTACAATTAAATATCGTCTGTTCGATCACAATTAGAAAATCTGACCCAAGACAGGAAAAAAATAACAAACTGGGAAAAATCCAACCACCCTACCGCGCGCGGGGAGATTCGACGGCCGAATAAAAATCACGTGCTTGGGAACACTTTGTGGGGGTGGTGGTACAGGGGCGGAGAAATTATTAACGGGGGAAAAGAGAGAGAGAGAGAACGGCGCGCGCGCGCGGTTCTGCGGTCTCAAATAATCACTCAGTAAATAAATAAATAATCGTAAGGCTCTGAGGAGAGTCGGAAAAAAGAGTATTAATAAAGGGATGAATTTTGGGGGGGGATCGAACGAAAAAATGAGGGGTGGACGATTATTATAATGAAGAGGATGAATCGAAACAGAGCATCCAATAACTCAAGGGGGTGGGGGGTGTTACGGTGTGAGCACGCATGCCGCCTTTTTCAACCATGGAGTGGACAGAGGGGGGTGGATGGATAGCGGGTGAGGGTTGCTAAGGGGCACGCCTTCTTTCTGAAGATGAAGATTTTTTGTTCTCATTCAAGAATGATGTTTTGCAAACGATGGGGATGTTTTTTGGTCTAGACTACTTTCTTACAGCTTTTAGTTCATCATTCGATCTAAGACACAAAACAAAGCTCTTAAAAATAAATTGTTCTAATTTTAATTGTTATTTTGGCAATTTTTATGAATAAAAATGTTATTTCCAGATTGCAAAATTTATTAGAAATAATTTAGAATTCTAGAAAATATGTGTTTTTGATTTCGAAGAGAAATGGTTTAAAACAAACAAATTATTAGACATAAGACAAAATAAAATTAATTGTTGTGTGTAGAACATGTTATATTTTTATTTGTTTGACTAAAGTTATGATAATATTTCTTTAAAAACATTTTATAAAATTTACAGCTTAACTTTTTTTTTTATCGAATAATACTTTATTACTTAGTTGTGTAGCATTGTTGGTCTTTTTATACTACGAATTGAAAAGTTGTTTAATAGATACTATTATTTTTTTTTAACCCTTTGAGGAAGATGGGACATAGGCGTTCTATTTATATATATTTTTCTTACGCTCTAATTACAAGCAAAAATATATTTTGATATTTTTTAATTATGAAAAACAGTCTAATAGTTACTGAAAAAAATCTGTTGGATTATTGGAATTATATTTCCATTAAAATATAGAATACAAAAAAGTAGCTTAACATTTTTTTATTTCATTTATATTCAAAAATATATATAAATAATTGATTTTGTAAACTAAAGAAATTTCAATGACGAATAACTGTTTCTCTTACATCTAAATGAGTGTTACTTTGAAAAATTATTCTTTGGGAGTATTTGGAAGATTCCCTTTGACGCAGAAAAAGACAACGGTATTTCATAACCATAAATCATTAAAGTGCTGAATATAATATTTTTCACTTTTTCTGACCTTAACTAATGTAAAATAATCAAATAGGTATGTAAAATTTGTTTAATAAAAATTATATGTCAAAGGCTTAAATAATAATAATTGTAGTTTAAAAAAAATAATAATAACTGCTACAAATTATAAGTTTATGCTCCTCCTTTATTAATGAACATTTCGACAATTCCCTGATTACCTCATCCACAAACATGCCGATTCACTCATTTGCTGATTCTCTCAACGAATGAGTAACTGATTCACTGATTCGCTTTTTTCATTCCCTCGTTGCCCAACTGACTCATCAACTAATATCTCTTAGTAAATAACTTCATTGGAGAATATTAAATAGTACTCTTAGTAGTATTGTATTTATTATTAGTAGTAGTATTGTAATTGTAAAATCAAATTTTAACTATTGTTTGGAAAAGAAAAATATTTTATTTCAACAAATAAAAGTATGAATTTTTATACAATAAAGCAGCGGTTCACTGTATAAAATTAAAAAACACTGCACTAAATATTATTAATATAGAAAATGATAGATGTAGTTATAATTAAAAATAAAACGTTCGTTACATTTATATTTTAATGAAATTGCTGGGCCGGGATAACCTGGTTGGGCCCATTTCCAAGATGTCGTGATTTCGATCGCCGCTGGCCATAGACTCCCCATGTATGAAATGGTGACTAATGCAGGCTAAATCTGTTGGAGTCACAAACTCCTTTAAGTTCCTATAACAAATCAATACAACCTCAGGGGATTCTAGATCGGAGATTGGTAGTGCTCTGGTTCAGATCAAAGATACGATCTGTGGATGGATAAATGGATGGTCTGTGAATATGTCCTCCCTGTAAAACGGGCTGTGACGTATGTGCATGGCAGAAGTCGAATTCTTAACCCTAGATGGCGCCACTGGAAAACGCGAGGCACTACACTCTGCCTTAAAATAGGCTTGTCAGCATTGACAAGTGACGTAAGACAACAACAACAACAAAGTTGACGTTGTTGTCTTACGTCACTTGGTCACTTAAAATAGGCTTAGTCACTTGAAATAGACTTGGTCACTTGGTCACTTAAAATAGACAACAACAACAACAAAGTTGCCTTGCTTTTCCAAGTTCGCCGATTTGTAAGAATATCATTAAACGTTGTATTCAGAAAACTGAAAGAAAGAAATGACAACGCTAAGTTGTTTAAATCGAGTACGAGAATATGAGTGCATTCTGCAGAAGTGCATTCTGCAGAAACAGAACAATTATTAAAGGCGTGTATGTTTTTGGTTGCGTTATAAAGATAATTGTGTTCTCATAAGAAGATTTATATAAATATATCAACTGTATTAAATAATTTTGTGATATTTAATTTCTATTCGCTCCTGTTTTGTTAAGTCCAGTTCATCTTAGTATTGTGATGCGTGTTTCTTTAATTATGAAACTAATATTGTTATAAGAATTAGTGTATACTGTCAATGCGAATAGTCGGTTATTAGTAATACTAACCCGGCAATATTATAAATAATCAAATAAGCCTGTTAAAAGGAAAACCGGTTATTATTAATAATGACCAATGAAGTTTGGTCAATGTCATTCTTTCACGATTTTATTGGGGATATTTCCGTACGGTGATATGCCACGCCAATTACTATCTCTAAGGCACCAAATTGATTTTAAACTCGATGGTTTTTTTCCCTTAAAAAAAAGAAGGAAAAAGAAACTTTGGATGTTTACCTGGGGTGGTTACGAGTTATACCCTTCGAGCTGGTTCCTTTCCATGAGGATATTTTTTTTTTTTTTTTTTTTGTTTCTCGTGGATTGCTGCTCAGAAATCGCCAAAACTTGGCGATTATTCTGCCCCACATCACGACACGGAAATCTCCCCTTTTTATTTCTCACTTTAACCAAAAGAAGCGGTTATCAATAATTTTGACCGATTAAAATTAATAATAACCGGTTTTATCCCTTCCACCGTACCACACATACGAAGAGGCACACCCATGTCCCAATACTATACAAACCGTTTAATTACATTGACCAAACTTCATTAGAAATAACCGGTTATATTATTAATTATAACCGGTAATAATTAATAATAACTGGTTAAAGTGAATAATTTACGATATTTCTCACTTTGATTTAAAGAAGCGGTTATTATTAATATTGACAGGTTAGTATTAAAATTAACCGGATTTATCATTTTAACCGTTAAAAAACTGTGGTGCAATACCTAACCGAATTTTGAGTTGAAAAACTCTGAGATTTGTGAAAATATTTACGTTATTGCAAGTTAATACCGAATCAAGCATTCCTACATTTTTAAAGTATGTAGTTAAAACTAAACACCAATAATTCAATAAAACTTACACAAATCTGTCGCACGTTAAAGAAGAAGGTTGTGTTTTATGGACATTTATCGAATAATTAGAGAATATTTCTACCATTTAACTACATTCTTGAGTAATATAATGGTAAGGCGTATTTTAAATGTATAACCACCAATGCTTTTGACTATTTTTAGAAGTTTAAAGGTGAATAATTACGCAATTTCGAGATAGAGACAATATGGCGGCCAAATTGAGAGCATACAGGGGTTGGACAGAAGGATGTAAACACTTCTATGCTAACATATACTTTGATTATTCACGAAAAATACTTAGAGAATCATTTTGTAAATTTGGAAGTGTTTCGTAAATATTAAAATCGATTTAGTATATTTCAAAATCGAAAATAGTATTTTTAAACACCCTATGCCAAAAATTGTAGTATTAACTTTGTAACTTGCAACAACTATTTCGGTAATTATATGTTATAATTGCACAAAATTTCGTAAACTTTACTTATGGAAATAAGGACATTAAAAAAATGAAGAAAACAATTTTTTATTTTTTCCTTCTCTTACCTTTTTTTTTTTTTTTTTTTTTTGCTTTAACTTTGAAAACATTCAATAAAAATTTTTTTTGATACAAATTAAAATTGATTTCAAAAATTATTGTTTCGAAACTGAGAATTTGTTTTTTTTTTTAACTGTGCAAGATATGAGTAATTAAAGTAATTCTTTTATACCACGCATGAGCGGGAAACAGTTAAGCTTGTTTTCTCGTAATATTAAAGTGAATTTTATTTGGCAATTAATAAAAAAATTCCGAATTGAATATCTTAATTTAAAAAATTTCAAGCCATTTTCAAAATAGTTTTCATACTTTTTAAAAGAAAGCTAAAATAATAAGGGGTTTTCCACAAATTATATTTTGTACTATTAAACAAGATTTATAAAAAATGACACCAGCATTATTGGACTTAATTCCCCATAAAAAATTTTTTTAGGATGTTTTTTTTCTTTATACAATCATATTTTGGTGCATGAACGTTTATTGTATGGTAATTATTATTTGTTATTTAATTTCGTTTTATGATACAAAATATTATTTGTAGAAAACCCCTTATCATTTTGAGTTCTTTTAAAAAGTACAAAAAGTACTTAGAAAATTGCTTGAAACTTTTCAAATTTTTCAGATATTCAAATCGGACTTCTTTCTTTAGTTGTCAAATACGATTCACTACAAAATTATAACATAAAAATGTTATATATATTGCACAGTTTACAAAAAAAAAAAAAATAATAATAATAATTATATCGAGAATTTTGAAATTAATTTTAATTTGCTCTAAAAATTTAGTTCGATTTTATAGAATATTTTTAAAGTTATAACAAATAAACGTAAGATAAAATAATTATTTTTTTAAAAAAAATGTCCATATCTCCATAAATATTTAAGCTGGGCTTACGAAATTTTGTGCAATTATTGCATATAATAATCTAAATAATTGTTGCGATATTTTTTGGCATAGGGTGTTTAAAAAACAGTATTTATCTTTTGTAATTTATTGTCAGTCAATCAAACCTCTAAAAAACTTTAAACTTCATCGATAAGTATGAGAACTAGCATAATTGAAGCACTTAAACAAAGTTATAAAACAGGGCTCGAAAAAGCTCAGAAATTTTACCCGTCCCCGAGGACGGATTGTCCAACAATGCACCCGTCCTCCGTTGAAACTAACCCGTCGCTTTTAAGCAAATAAAAATATAATTTTCTCCTAATTATTACAAACATTTATATAAATTGCACAATGAATTAATCGTTACTAGGATTACATTATACAGTAATATAAGAAATACTAGGTTAAATAGTAACCTAGTATTTCTTTTATGAAATAATTTATTTCTTTTATGAAATAATTAAAACGACAGAGGTCAAGTTATCTGGAATGTCAAGTTATCCGAGGGTACTGCGTTTTTTAAATGAATCGAATATGACGTTTGTCAGTTCCACAATCAAGCCAATGATTTACAGAGGTTTCTGAACAGAAATCTGAAAGGGGTTTCCCATTTAGGTAGATGTTCATAATTGCTTTTAAAGCTTCTTGTTTAAGACCAGTATGTATTGTGTTTTTTTGTAAGTTTATTGCTGCAAAGCCCCTTTCAACCGCTGCAGTACTCCCAGACAGAGAAAACATCAATATATGCGCAGTATGTTGCTGTATTGTGGGTCATTTTGCTATGTTGTAACTTACAAGACTCTTATAAGATAACAAAAATTGAAAATGTATCACGAACATTAACGGGAAAATGGCCGTCCGCGCGAACGTCGGATTCGAGAAACTCGTTGTCCGCGGAGAATTTTTGACCGTCGAGGACGGGCGAACGGGCTGTTTTTCGAGCCCTGTTATAAAATGATTCTATAAGTATTTTATGAGAAATATGAAAAAATATATTAGTAAAGAAGTGTTTCCATTAATTTGTCCATCCCCTGTAAGTGTATACGCATCCCAGAATAAAAATTCTTACTTTATATTGTAAGGTAAAAATTATTTTACTGTCTCTTATGAGTATCTTAGTATAATTATTAATTTTAATGTTACTGACTACCGAACATGGTGACACCTGCTTTACGACAAGTAGTGTAAAAAGTAAGAACATTTTTGGGGTTTCACCATTGTTCGTTCACAAGGAGTTGGCACTTGGCCCCGCCTTCGTCACGTGGCATCCGATAATACGATTTCGCTACTTTTTGGGAGATGGGTGTGAACACTACTGAACAAGGTTGATATTTGGCTATCGTATGACAAAAATATTTGTTTCGCAATATTTATGCGCATTCTTTCACATTAAATATTTCATAAATTTGATATGTCTCTCTTTCGAGTGAATAGTTTGTCCTTTTTGAGATATTTTGCTGCAATATATTTAATTAGCTAGATAACGGAAGGTATAATAGCAGATGATAAAGCGAAGTATGTAACTGAAAAAGAATTCGATGTTTGCGTTTGACGCGCATTAAGGGTTGCTTCAATTTCAAGCGCGGAGACGTTTCTCCTCTTACTCTCACTCTCAAATGAACTCTTCGTCCAAGGAGGTGGAGCCAAGTGCCAACTCTTGGTGAATGAACTATACTCATGGAACGAATTATTCTTGTTTCTTGGTGTAGTAAAATTCCAAAAACCAAGAGTTAAGTACGGTGATTTCACACATAACGTATGGCGGTACAAAAATAATGTCAACTATACTGTTTCCGTTAAAGAATATAATTCAGTTATTTCGTATAATAACTAGATATTTCATGAAATAACTAGAAAAGTCAGTTAAAGTGCATTATAGATGAAAACTTTCATACTTTACCTCGTTATTCTATGAAATAACTAATGACAGACCGTTAAAGTGAAAAACAAGCAATTTCAAAGTTATTTTATAAATTACTTGGGTGGTAGACAGATCATGGATTAGAATTGCCTTGCCGCCGGGCTAACTGTGGGAGGTTTTCTTTTTTTCCTCAACGCAAATGCTAGCAAGTTTTATCAAAAAATCCTCCATGAAAACTTGTTTATCCCAATGCTTGATCCAGGAGTTTCCTTGCTTTCTGGGTTGGAATCAAAATTACAAGGTTTCGGATTTGAAAATTGCTAGTTATAAACTCAGAATTGGGTCTGCTGTTCAACGCTGGCTAAAAATAAAATATAAAATAAGAATCATTAATTTAGAATGCATATATGCATTAATTCAAAAACATTAGATTAGTTTGTATATCATGCATGCGCGTAACACACGGAGAATCTTAAAGTGAATTTGAAGTAGACTTAATAAATCAGAAACGGATAGAAATTAGACATTATAAAATTATTGTATACAATTCTCAGTAAAATACTCAGTAATACAATTCTCAGTATACAATTCTCAGTAATTGAAAAATTAAAATATAATTATCTTTTATACGTGACTAAAACCACGCATACATATTTAACTACACATTGTCGATTCTGTTGATGAATACGAGAGTTGAAAATAACAAGTTCTCGCCAACTCATTCCAGATTGTAAACAAACTACTCGCGATCGTTTCTTGAATATTTGATACTCCAAACGCGCCAACATTGGTGCTTTCAGAAATGAAATTAATTCAAGTATGGTATTAAAGTACGAGTGTTCCGTGTAATATTATCTACATAATTTAAGTTTTACATTTAAATAACACCTCTAGGAAGAATAGTTTTAGACTATGTCTACCTTCATGTACCAAAAGATTGAATCAAGTTAGCATGTCTTATATACTACTGAATTGACGTTTAATTATCTTAGCGGTAGTTACGCCACAATACTCCCCCACCAGAATTTTTCAGGTATAAAATTCGATGAAAGGATATCGCTAGTTGCCGTATTTGAGAAAGACCGGGAGAGCTGCATTAAGTTTACCGGAATTTGAAAGCTTGTGTTAAGATTAAGTTCACACCGAGTTTTCAGATTTTGTTATGAGAGTTGTAGTAAGTTCATGGTTGTGTGGTCTCTCCTGTGTTGCTATTAGTCGAATGTATGCAGGATCCCGTTGTGTGTAAATGAGACTGAGAAGCAACAGCGCGAGGAGGACAATGGCGCAATAACCTATAGCAAATCAACTGTTCAATAAGGATCATCCATCGAAGTCGGCATATCACGTCCGGGTCACCAATGTGGGGAGTGTAGTCTTAGACTATGCCAACCTACACTATTAAAAGGTACCTCACGATTGAATCTAGTTAGCATGCTTTATATACTAGTGAATTGATATTTAAAAATCGTTGTGGTAGTTACGCCACTTGTCTTTCAACTCTTATATAAACGATCGTATTGATGTTCTCCCGGAATAAAGTGATCCTTCCCCCAATTTTTTGGGTTGACCAACATCAGATTCGGAGCGATATTGCCTATTACAAAATTATATTACCAGATGCAGTTTTCACTGTGTATGTGTATGTAGTATAAATTATAACTTTGCTTCAAAAGTGAGGACATTAAACTATGACTTTTTCTTCATTTTCCTTGACAAGAAGATAACGAAAAACGCTGCTAATATTTCCCCTCGAGTTTTTAAATAATGAGGTATCCAATCGAAAATTGTTTCAGAAACAAATTTCTAAAGCTCCCACACTTAAATCAAGTATTATCAAATTGACAAAACGTTTATTGAACACATTATTACACCAATTCCTTTCCGTTTTGAACTTTTAATCGTGTCAAATTGTTGCTTTAAATCATCATTTGATTGTAATATGAAACGTCTATCAAACCACTTAAAAACTAAAAGGCTTCGTCGCCTCCTTTAATTGAAAGCGAGTCGTAATCGCCGGGAAAATTTTACAATCTCTCTCTCCCACACTGGAGCCATCAGCTTGTCCCAACAGCATAATTGCTGATGAAAATTTTTAAAAAACAATTCTCGGTGATGACGAACTCTCATTATCGGCACAAAAGAAACATCAAAACATTGAACAATATTTGTTCTCCCTCCCTCCCACCCCCTTCTTCCAATACCGCCAAGGTTTTTTCATTTGTTCTTAACTGCCCATAAATCCATAGAGATATTACACTCCCGCAACTCCGGTAATTGCTCCAGTCAGCGCCAAAAACTACATGTGACACACAATCGTCTTTTTCTTTCTTTCATTCACTTATGTTATAATAATTTCTAGAGAAGTGATTAAGACTCTGTGTCGTAAATTGCTTAATTTCCAGTGATTCGTCCTGCAGATAGAAAGAGATGGATTAAAAGAATACACCCACGCATCTGTCACGACGGAACAGAACACGAATCGTCTCTTCGACTTCAAAATATCATTTTAAAAACTAATCATAATTAAAATATCACTGCAAAAAATGCCCGTTTTTTCCGAACTCTATCCGTATATTTGAAGGTTTAAGACTGTGTTGTTGACAAAACGGTTTTTCGCTGTTTTTCACCTGGCTGATTACGGTTGTCAGTTCAAATTTTAGTTATCATTCGGTAACCAAAACAGTATGGTAAAATACAGTTTTGGTTACCGAATGATACCTTAACCTATTCTCAAATTATTTTACGATTATTTTTTATATTTTCTCGTACTTTCCAGCAATTTTTGTTATTGTTTTAAACATCATTTAAATAAAACTTCCATTCGAATTTATTGTCAAATTGATGCAAGATGAACGATAACTTAACCTATTCTCAAATTATTTTACGATAACTTAACCTATTCTCAAATTATTTTACGATTATTTTTTATATTTTCTCGTACTTTCCAGCAATTTTTGTTATTGTTTTAAACATCATTTAAATAAAACTTCCATTCGAATTTATTGTCAAATTGATGCAAGATGAACGATAACTTAACCTATTCTCAAATTATTTTACGATAGCTTAACCTATTCTCAAATTATTTTACGATTATTTTTTATATTTTCTCGTACTTTCTAGCAATTTTCGTTATTGTTTTGAACATCATTTAAGTAAAACTGCGATTCGAATTTATTGTCAAATTGATGCAAGATGTTTTCCTTATTATCTTTCATATATAATGTTTCGGTAAGTTAAGTTGCCAGAAAGTTTCAAAAAATTGAGACATTACAGTTTTAAGCTTCCTTACACTTAAACATGATTTCAATAAGACGTTAAGAGTAAAGTCAGTTAAGGACTTTTCTTCGTAGCGTAACTACCACTACTATTATTAAACATCAATTCATTAGTATATAAGGCATGCTAACCTGATTTAATCTTGCGTTTCCTTTTGAGAGATGAAGGGTGACATAGTCGGAAGCTCTCTCCCCATATTAGAAACCCGGAAGTGATATGAATTCGCCTAAATCGATGGATGGTTCACATTGAACAGTTGACTGCGTTATCATCCTCCTCTCGCTGTTGCTTCTCAGTCTCATTTACACGCAATGGGATCCTGCACATACTCGACTGTTAACAGCAAGAGAGACCACACACACAAGCATGAACTTGATACAGCTCTCACAACAAACGCTCAAGATCCGGTGAACTTAATACAAGTCTCCTAGTCTTTCGCAAATACTGCAAGTAGTGGTATCCATTCATCGAATTCTATCCCTTCATACTAACGAACTAAAACTACGGTGCCTCGCCTCCCAAGCAATTGGATACTCTCGATCGTTACTCTTTAAAAGTACCGAATGAAAGTACAAGTACTTTAAGCAGTAACGAGTAAAAAGTAAAATGTTCTGATTTTAAAAAGTGCAAATGCAAAACGAAAAAAGGACACGATTTCAAAATTCATTTCGAGGAAATCGAAAATTCAAATTAACCTTAATTTTCCTTTTAAAAAATTTAAGAAAATTCTTTGTGAAATTTGAAGAGAAATTGATATTGCATTAAATTTTAATTTAATTTTATAAAACTTTAAAACGCAGGAGTGCGTTATAAAAATCATTGAAATAGTGAACGTTTAAGATATCTTAAATAACAAACTAGAAAGCAAAATTCAATGTTAAAAGAAGTTTCAAATAATATAAAAAGAATACATTTATATTATAATAGAATGTATTAATTATATAATAGAAATTTAATATAAAAATAAGCTTCACATTTTTTTAATTTTAAAATCCCCGAATCTTTGGAAATTTGTTTTTTCTTTTTGTAGTAACCTATAGTGACTTTTGCAAAAAAATGCTGAGTGCTCAAAAGAGCCGTCCTATTCTTTTTGAAAAATTGCTTCACTTAAAGATGTCTGCAAAAGAGAAGTTAGCAAGAATTTGCAATGCATTAAATTTATAAATTTTAAAAAAAAATATTTCAAAAATTTCGAAAAAAAATTTTTTTTTTCGTTGATAAAAATTTTGAGAAAAAACTAAAGATTTCTCTTGACATTTTCTTTACTTGTTCCCCAAAAAAGTAACAAACTACAAGTAGAAGTATGTACTTTTACTCTTAATTTCGTTGGTGAAAATGTTTGAATCACAATGACGACTGGCTTTGAGGAATTCTGAACCTGGCTCGCACCGAACAGAATGCTGACATAAAATATCCATACACAATGATGACTGTGTTGGAAGAATTCTTATACCGGCTAGCACCAAAGACAATGCTGATATTAAATATCTATACAAAAGGATGACTGTGTTGGAAGAATTCTAATACCGGCTAGCACCAAAGACAATGCTGACATAAAATATCCATGCTCAATGATGACTGTGTTGGAAGAATTCTGAGCCCAGCTCGCACCGAACACAATGCTGACATAAAATATCCATACACAATGATGACTGTGTTGGAAGAATTCTAATACCGGCTAGCACCAAAGACAATGCTGACATAAAATATCCATGCTCAATGATGACTGTGTTGGAAGAATTCTGAACCCAGCTCGCACCGAACAGAATGCTGACATAAAATATCCATACACAATGATGACTGTGTTGGAAGAATTCTTATACCGGCTAGCACCAAAGACAATGCTGACATAAAATATCCATGCTCAATGATGACTGGTTGTGAAGAATTCTTATACCGGCTAGCACCAAAGACAATGCTGATATAAAATATCTATACAAAATGATGACTGTGTTGGAAGAATTCTAATACCGGCTAGCACCAAAGACAATGCTGACATAAAATATCCATGCTCAATGATGACTGTGTTGGAAGAATTCTGAACCCAGCTCGCACCGAACACAATGCTGACATAAAATATCCATACACAATGATGACTGTGTTGGAAGAATTCTAATACCGGCTAGCACCAAAGACAA
Source organism: Parasteatoda tepidariorum (assembly GCF_982258835.1). Taxonomy (NCBI): domain Eukaryota; kingdom Metazoa; phylum Arthropoda; class Arachnida; order Araneae; family Theridiidae; genus Parasteatoda; species Parasteatoda tepidariorum. Next base: position 94,196,307 of record NC_141763.1, on the reverse strand, counting down.
TGCTGACATAAAATATCCATGCTCAATGATGACTGTGTTGGAAGAATTCTGAACCCAGCTCGCACCGAACAAAATGCTGACATAAAATATCCATACACAATGATGACTGTGTTGGAAGAATTCTTATACCGGCTAGCACCAAAGACAATGCTGATATAAAATATCTATACAAAATGATGACTGTGTTGGAAGAATTCTAATACCGGCTAGCACCAAAGACAATGCTGACATAAAATATCCATGCTCAATGATGACTGTGTTGGAAGAATTCTGAACCCAGCTCGCACCGAACACAATGCTGACATAAAATATCCATACACAATGATGACTGTGTTGGAAGAATTCTAATACCGGCTAGCACCAAAGACAATGCTGACATAAAATATCCATGCTCAATGATGACTGTGTTGGAAGAATTCTGAACCCAGCTCGCACCGAACAGAATGCTGACATAAAATATCCATACACAATGATGACTGTGTTGGAAGAATTCTTATACCGGCTAGCACCAAAGACAATGCTGACATAAAATATCCATGCTCAATGATGACTGGTTGTGAAGAATTCTTATACCGGCTAGCACCAAAGACAATGCTGATATAAAATATCTATACAAAATGATGACTGTGTTGGAAGAATTCTAATACCGGCTAGCACCAAAGACAATGCTGACATAAAATATCCATGCTCAATGATGACTGTGTTGGAAGAATTCTGAACCCAGCTCACACCGAACACAATGCTGACATAAAATATCCATACACAATGACTGTGTTGGAAGAATTCTAATACCGGCTAGCACCAAAGACAATGCTGACATAAAATATCCATGCTCAATGATGACTGTGTTGGAAGAATTCTGAACCCAGCTCGCACCGAACACAATGCTGACATAAAATATACATACACAATGATGACTGTGTTGGAAGAATTCTAATACCGGCTAGCACCAAAGACAATGCTGACATAAAATATCCATGCTCAATGATGACTGTGTTGGAAGAATTCTGAACCCAGCTCGCACCGAACACAATGCTGACATAAAATATCCATACACAATGATGACTGTGTTGGAAGAATTCTTATACCGGCTAGCACCAAAGACAATGCTGACATAAAATATCCATGCTCAATGATGACTGGTTGTGAAGAATTCTTATACCGGCTAGCACCAAAGACAATGCTGATATAAAATATCTATACAAAATGATGACTGTGTTGGAAGAATTCTAATACCGGCTAGCACCAAAGACAATGCTGACATAAAATATCCATGCTCAATGATGACTGTGTTGGAAGAATTCTGAACCCAGCTCACACCGAACACAATGCTGACATAAAATATCCATACACAATGATGACTGTGTTGGAAGAATTCTTATACCGGCTAGCACCAAAGACAATGCTGACATAAAATATCCATGCTCAATGATGACTGGTTGTGAAGAATTCTTATACCGGCTAGCACCAAAGACAATGCTGATATAAAATATCTATACAAAATGATGACTGTGTTGGAAGAATTCTAATACCGGCTAGCACCAAAGACAATGCTGACATAAAATATCCATGCTCAATGATGACTGTGTTGGAAGAATTCTGAACCCAGCTCACACCGAACACAATGCTGACATAAAATATCCATACACAATGATGACTGTGTTGGAAGAATTCTAATACCGGCTAGCACCAAAGACAATGCTGACATAAAATATCCATGCTCAATGATGACTGTGTTGGAAGAATTCTGAACCCAGCTCGCACCGAACACAATGCTGACATAAAATATACATACACAATGATGACTGTGTTGGAAGAATTCTAATACCGGCTAGCACCAAAGACAATGCTGACATAAAATATCCATGCTCAATGATGACTGTGTTGGAAGAATTCTGAACCCAGCTCGCACCGAACACAATGCTGACATAAAATATCCATACACAATGATGACTGGGTTGGAAGAATTCTTATTCCGGCTCACATCAAACACAATGCTGACATAAAATATCCATATCAGGTAAAAGAATAGTGTCTCTGTCGCGCAAAAAATATCCTTGCATCCACAACTCTACGACAAAGTGGTGCAGAGTTGTTACCGTTTAAATGTGAAATCCGTTATTTCATAGAATGACTAAATATTTCATGAATTATTGAAGTATTAATTATTGAATACTACGATTTAACTAGGTATTCTATAGATCACTTGATCATTAAAGTATGAAATACGGCACTCGAAAGTTCTATGAACCTGTTCTAACTGCTTTTAATCAGTTTTGAACCGCTTGCTGCTCTGCAATGATTCGTATGAGTGCGCTTCATTCCACTGCTATTAGACGTAGTGTTTAATATGAGCAATAATATATAATATCATCTACACCTACTTATATTTAGCAATTAATAATTCGCAATAGGGCTAAAATGTATTTTTCGAAGGATTTTAGCTATTTCTGACCAATAAATTTATAAAATAACTTTGTCCCACAGTGGACTGATTGTTGAGACACTGTTCCCAGCAGATCACCGAAGTCAAGCATCACTGGCTGCGGTCAGTCTGCGTAGGGACCGAGGATGGGCGGTATTGGTCCTCGTTAAACTGTTCTACAGTAAAGTGCTCGACTTCGCGTGCAGGTCGTCAGGCTACCGAAGCGGGGGTGCCATCCCCTCTGCAGAGGATCAAAATTGTGATGGCATGTCTTCGGATCATCCTCAGGGATGTTTCCCAGACCGTCGCCAATAGCCCAATGTGCAGCTCTAGCACGACGTAAATGAACAACAACAAACAATAAAATTGTTTATTTTTCACTTTAACGGTCTATCATTAGTTATTTCATAGAATAACTAGTTAAAGTAGGAAATTTTTCTTTTCATCTTTCTAAACTCTTGAAAAACGTTAATTTTAGATTTTTATTTCATAATTTCTTTTTACTGTTTAACTATAAAATTCAATAAATAATTGAGCTGTTTCGATCTTTAAATTATTAAGCAGTCGCCACTCTTGGCGAGTTTCGCGCCAAATAAAAATTCATTGATATGATTTAGCGAAGCCCATCAACGGAGCGGACAGAAAACGGCGGCAGATTGTCTAATTGATAGCCCTGAGCAGGGGACTAATTGCAGGCATTTAAAACGACGGGGAAAATGAGTTTGGCAAGAAACAAAGATTTTTTTTTCTCCGTTTGTCCATTTATTTATCCAAAACGTCCTCCATTTATCGTCGTCCGCCTGACTGCTGCCAGGACTAATTCTGATTTTCAAAATGTCCCCGGTAGTTGAGGCGAAATCTTAGCCTATTGATTGAAAATTATAGATCACGGCTAATTCTTTCTGTCGTCTTTTCCTTTTTGTGGACTTCCTGCGTTCTTTTGGCTGTTAATTATGGCGAAAAAGAGGCTCAGATTCAAGAAAATTGATGAAAGTGGCTTTGATTACATTGAAGATTTATCATTGGCCTGTTTCGTGTTTACATCCGCTTGGCTAAAGTTGGCGACCGAGTTGATGTATTAGATATGTGTGTGTGATTCTAAAGTGGCATTTTCATTTGTGCCATTTTCATTGATTTATGTCATATCAGCGACTACAAACAATTTGCGAATAAACAACATCTATTCATTAACAATTAGCTACTGACACATTTGAATTATTGGAATGAGTTACTTTTTATGAGCTGGGCATCCTCTTTATTGTATTTATTCCAATTTACGCTGCACATAAAAATGCCAATTGATTAATCACTCTTTTACTTTGTACATTCCAGAAAAGTAAATGTCGAAACTTTTGAGGCGAAAATTGAAAACTATTGTTGATAAAATGGAGACTGCTAGTATTTAACTACATCAGCAGTGAAAAGAACCATTTCATTCAAATAACTGGGTTCGTAAACATTAATTCCAAATGTATTGAAAGGGATAAAAGCTACACGTTTAAACTCGCTCAACTATCTCCTTGTGATACATCTCGTGAATCCCTCCTAGATCTTCCTCTAGAGCAGCGGTTCACATAAAGATGTTCCGCAAAATAATAATAAGAGTATGTGGCGTAACTACCACGACAATTATTAAAAATTAATTCATTAGTATATAAGACGTGGTAACTCGATTCAATCTAGGTTTTCCTTTTGATAGATAAAGGTCGACATAGTCGATTTCTACTCTATTTTCATTGGTGAGCTGCGATGATGCTGCGCTAAAACTGAATATGTTGCTTCTCTGAAAGTTGTTTTTCTGGAATAGTATAGCTCACCGAGCAGTTCCCCGCATTTGTTGCGTATCAGGGCTCGAAAAAACTCAGAAATTTTACCCGTTCCCGAGGACGGCTTGTCCAACAAAGAACCCGTCCTCCTTTGAAACTAACCCGTAGCTCCTAAAAAATAAAAACATAATTTTCTCTTATTTATTACAAACATTTATATACGTAAATTGCACAATGAATTAGTAGTTACAAGGATTACATTATACAGTAGTAAACGAAATACTAGGTTACTGATAGTAACCTAGTATTTCTTTTATGAAATAATTTAAATGACAAGGGTCAAGTTATCTGGAATGTCAATTTATCCGAGGGCACTGCGCTTTTTAAATGAATCAAATATGACGTTTGCCAGTTCCACAATCAAGCCAATGATTTACAGAGGTTTCTGCACAGAAATCTGAAAGGGGTTTTCCATTTAGGTAGATGTTCATAATTGCGTTTATAACGCTACTTGTTTAAGACCAGTACGTAATGTGCTTTTTTGTAAGTTTATTGCTGGAAAGCCCCTTTCAACCGCTGCAGTACTCCCAGACAGAGAAAACATCAATTCCAACATGCTCAGTATGTTGCTGTATTGTGGGTCATTTTTTTGCCCTGTAACCTGTAAGACTCTTGTAAGATAACAAAAATTGAAAATGTATCACGAACATTAACGGGAAAATGGCCGTCCGCGCGGACGTCGGATTCGGGAAATTCGTTGTCCGCTGGGAATTTTTGACCGCCGAGGACGGGCGGACGGGCTGTTTTTCGAGCCCTGTTGCGTATTCGAAGTGCTGGACTTCTCCTTTCTATTTGTTTATTTTATGCCCTGCTCACTTACATAGGGTTTGACGATATGGAAAGCAAAAAACTGCTTTAACATTAAAAAAAACTGATAATCATTTTAAATTGTTATGATAGATTACCAAATGTGATGAATGCAATTAAAGTGTTGAATTATAAAGAGAATACCGCTCCGTTGAGTTAAAAAGACATCATGGTTGTGAACAAATTGTGAATGAGATTTTTAAGAAAAATTGTAGCAATCAAATTATTGAAGACTTTTTAACTTATGTATAATTATTATGCATGCATTAATTATTTATTTTAACTATGTGTAACTAATTATATATGAAGGATTAAAATTTTAAATTGCTATGATAGATTACTAAATATGAGGAATGCAATTAAAGTGTTAAAACGTAGATTACAATATCGCACTGATGAGTTTAAAAAAAATCATGGTTAGGAAAAAATTTTACAAGAGCTTTTTATGAAAAATTGCAGCAATAAAATCATTGAGGACTTTTTTTAATTACGTATAATTTTGTTTTGTTTTGAAAGAAGCTTTCAGTTCATAGACAGAAGGGGAGTTTGTTGTAATTTCATTTTCAGGCCTCATATGAGTCGCTTGATAAATTTATTTCAGTTCGTTTATTACTATGACTCACTTAATGCCAACAAAATCATTATGTCCCCCAGTGATCACTTCTTGCGGAGGCTATATTTTAACAAGAAGGAAAATTTTAAATTTTCATAAAAGAGTACAAAAAAGGAACGCAAGAATGTGTTTATTACTCAAAATTTGAAATTGAAATAGCAAATGGAGAAATATAGTAGTTAAGTTATATAGCAATTATCAGAAATATAGTAATAAACTACACCTTTTCAAATGTGACATCGAGATATTTAAGGTTTAAATTTGGTCGCCCTTTTCATAATTTGACCAAACGACAGTTGTATACAACTCGTTCCAAAACAAGTACTCTAGAAGGTAAAAAGTGCTTTTCACGAAGAAAAACTTCGTGAAAAATATGCTTTTACGCACGCTTCGTGAAATACGCGTTTCGCGTTTAATAAGTAATAATAATAAATAAAATTTCGCTCTTAATAAAACATGATAAGAAAGTCGCTTATTCTTATAATACCTCAAATGCTTCGATAATGTTCTCATCTTAGAAACGTTCTAATATACCTTGTTTATAGTCACACATATAAAAAAAACTTTAAAATATTTTAAAATGGTTGCGAAAAATGCATTTTTAATGGTGTGAATTTTAAAAAAATGTTTTTAATGAATTGCAAAAATTGATTCAAAACTTACAATAATATCAATATTTAAAACTCATTAAATTTATTAGAAAAAGCATCGTCAGAAACAACACTGCGTGAAATTGTAAACAATGTGCTGCAATATTCTCAACACTGCCAGAAACAGTACCTTTTGAAACTGGCAGCAATATACTATATAATGGTGAAGCACTTTCACTGACATAACCTTATAAAATTTACTTAAATATAAGCAATATTGTTTACAGTTCTGTCAGAAAAAGCCTCGAAAGTGAAATTGACAATGTTATTCACAATGAATTGATAATGTTAATGTACAGTGTTATTCACAGCACTGTCAGTTAAATCACATTGAAAATTTTGCTGAAATACAGTATTATTTACGACGCTGTCAGGAATAGCACCTTTGCATTTGACAACACGGTGCAATATTCACAGCATTAAGAGAAACAGCACTTTTTGAAACTGATATCGATATACTGATCTGCTTACAGCACTGTCAGTAACATCAACTAGTAAAATTTACAGAAACAAGTAATATTATTTACGGCTTTGTCAGAAACAGCACCGTCTGAATTTGACAGCACTGTGCAATATTCACAGCACTGCAAACAATAGCACCTTTTGAAGCTGACACCATTATACTGCTTTATTCATAGCACTCTTATTTACATACCTTGTGAAATTAGCAGAAATACTTTTTATTATTTACAGTTCTGTCAAAAACAACACCGTGTGAAATTGACAACACTATAGAATATTCACAGCAATGTCAGTAAAAGCACTTTTTGAAATGGAAAGCAATAAGGTGCGTATTTTATTGCACTGTCTCCCAAGTGAAATTTGCAGAAATAACCTGCATTATTTTCAGCTCTGTCAGTAACAGCACCTTGTGAACTAGACATCAGTCTGCTTGAATATTTAGAGTATTGCTCAAAACAGAAACTTCGTAAATCTGACAACAGCCGCAATGCCAGACAATAAGATACAAATGGTTTTTTTCTTATAGTCTGAGATCCCTATTCAGATAAAAATTAAAACTTTAAAACAGAATTCATAGTGATTGTTACAAAAAATTTGATATTTAATAAGTTTTATCAAATATTTTTCGAAACAAAATATTCAAAAGCTACTGATTAAATTTTTTCTTCTTAAAAAAAGTTGTTAATAGCATTTCTTTATTCCTAAAAACGAAGCAAATTGCTTGATAAAAACTCCTCCATAACTCGGTACTTAGGATGAAAAACCACAGTAAATTAAAAGAGTAGCAAATTAAAATTCTCGCTTCAAAATTTAATTTTCAGCTAAAAGATTTAAGACCAGACCATCCATTTTGTTGAAGAGACAAAAAAAAAATGCCATAAAAAACTGGAAAAAAATGAGTATTAAAATCCGAGAAAGGCTTTGGAAAAAAAAAAAGAAATAACGATAAGGTATAAAAGGTTTTTTCAATTTTTTTATTTGCACAATGTGCTTTTTCTCAACTTTGTGAGAGAACTAATTAATTTTAAAATTAAAAAGAAAAACTGTTTGAGGTTCGTAAAAAAAATTAAATTAGTAAATAATGCCAAAGGTTCCAAAAAAAATTTAATCAGTACTTTTCGTTCAAAAAATTAACGCCATGCATTGCGGAAATTAAACCTCAAGGCGTGGGAGAATTTATTAAATCTTAGTTGAGTTATTGTTTTAATGTAATACAATTTCGAAAGGAAAAAAAATCGATTGAAAAAAAATAAAAGGGGTTGATATAAGTTGAAAGAGAGGGAGGACGATATTTTTATTAATTAAAAAAGGAACTAAAGAAAGCCGCGGCTTTCTTGTTAAAAACGTTCTTATTAATCATTTAAGCAAAAAGGTAAATGTCTGACGACATTTAATAAAGTAATTTCCTCCGTTCATAGTAACTTTGCTCAAATTAAAATTTTATTTAAAATGTAGCTTAAATGAGAGGTTTATAGTTTTTAAGTTTTATATATTTATTTGACATGATAATAGGAAATAAAATTGTTTTTGAAGTTTGCATTTGAGCTTTATCACTACGTTTTTATAAATTCGCTTTCATGTTCACACGACTTCATGTTCATTCATGTTCAACTTTCATATTCAAATTTCGCACAAAATTTCTATTTTCCATTTAGCAACCGCTGCCTTCGTCCTTGATAGCTCAACGATGAGAGATTCGATCCTCGACTCCACTAAGGACAACAGAGTACATGCGATATACTCGTAATATAGGTGGAATCATGAATCCTGTTGTTGGTCGCTAAACAGTATAGCATAAGGACAGAGATCAGAAGAAAATTTCCATCCCCTTCAGATCAATGTCTAAATTGGGAGAGTGGGCTCACGTATGACTGGTGCTGTCATCTATCCGTGGGATTCTGAGTTAAGTTGTACTTTCACCCTTGTGGTGCTCTCTTGTCAAAAGGAAAGGTGCATCATCCTAATTTAATTCACAAAAAGCCAATGGATGGAGAATTCGATTTGCCAAGTGTCATTTATGACAATAACAATGCCAATTCCTGACTAGCTAGAGCATTCAAATCTCTACTAGATCACGCCAGAGGACTATGGAAGTTTCTTCACCTCTGCAGTCAGAATGTATCACCATTTTATCAGAAGTAAGAGGTAAGAATCTATCGTCAATAGAAATTTCGATAATTTAGTGTGATACTCTCACACTAAATTATCAAAAATTCGCTTGATTTTAAGCAGGCCTGCTGGTATTGGCAAGTGGCACAAGAAATAAATATGATTTGATAAATCGATCTGTTTCAGTATGCTGAAGGCTTCACTCGAACCAGTTTCTTCATTTCTAAAACCTAAGAAGAAGAAAGTTGGTTATAGATACAAAAAAGGATGCGGTCTTAACAAGCAGTCCTTAAAGTTACACGTGTATTTCTTGTATAAAGTTACTCTTGCAGCGTGCAACAGCTTATTCCTTTATCATTTTGTTGGTCTATACTACTGTTGTTATACTTGTAACAGTCATAAATTTAATACCACATTTCTTATTATGCTGTTAAACAATCGCTCTGTGTTACACATGTTCTACTTATTAACTTAATCAGAAACACTCAATATTTTTTGAGGTTGGTATGATTTAGGGAGCAGGTGGTCAACCGGTTTACTTAATCGTACCACTTACAGACATTTTTCAAAAACAGTTGATTTTCAGTATTTACTGTGCAAATATTATTAGCAAAAAGATAATATAAGTATCTAAATAACTGCATTCTATTGTTAAAATATTTGGAATACAATTGTTTATGATTTGTGCCTGATAAACGGTCCCCAATAAAATAATTTCCAATGATTTTAACTCATCCTTTGCATTTCCTGACCTCAATAATGATTGGTCTAAGTTTAGATATGTCATCTAAGTGTTAATTTGCGATATTGGATGCTCCAAATTTTTCGACTTAAGCTCTTATAAAAAATTTTAAAGTATATATTAGAAGTGGTCAATAGGGAACACACTAAACAAGAATAAAATTAGGTTTGGGCATAGCTTAAAAGCAAATAATTACATCACTATCTCATTTTTGAGGGTGCAAAATCTTGCCTTCTGTCACTTTGTCACAAAAGTCTTTTGAGAGTCAAACGCAAAACAGAATTTCAACACAGAGCTAAAGGTATTCACGAATGATGCTAGGCACTTCCTGACTTTGTCACTGGAAGAGAATTGCCCCCTTATAACCAGACTTGAATTAAATAGATTTTTTTCAATAGGCTCATCATCTTTTGGAAAAATCTTTTATAAGACTTTGATATCCCTAAACGAGTGCTTTCACAAAAAAATAGTACAAAAATATTACGATTTACGGTATTTCAATCTATTGGAAAACATTTTGTGACGCATTACCGCATTAAAACCAAAGATGGCCACATGAGATTTGCTATTACGTTACATGTAGTGATGTTTTCGTGTCTGTTTGAAAGTTTAGCGATATTTTAATAAGAAAATATCACGGATTCCCTTGTAAGTTTTGACTGATTTGCAAAACTGTGTTACACTTTCATACGCAGTTGTATCAACAAAAAAAAAATTGAAGACGATGATAATATGAATAATAACAAACTATGTTTTACAAAAGATTTTAAAAATCTTTCGACTACGAAAATTTATTCATAAAGTTAATATTTATCTTAGAAATAAAGCAAATTATGCTTGTAGTGTTTAACTTGTAATAATGATCGTACAACGACGATATATAAGGCCAGTTCTCATAAAAATGTAAGTCATAGTGATTAGTAATGGTAATACTAATAAAGCCTCTTTTCCTCATCCGGAAGTTGAATTTTGTTCATTGTGGTTCGTATTAACCAGAATTGAAATAATTAATTATAAGAATACTTGACCTAGCTACCACATAATAATTTCCAACAAAAAATTTAAAGACGATGATAATGTAGATAATAACAAACAAAAGATTTCACAAAATCATTAAACTATGAAGATTTTTTTTATCAGAGTTAATATTTATCTTAGAAACAAAGCAAACTATGCTTGTAGTGTTTAACTTATAATAACATTTGTACAACGACGATATATAGGGCCAATTCTCATAAAAATGCAAGTCATTGGCAATGATAATACAAATAAACCTCCTTTTCTCCTTCGGAAGTTGATTTTTGTTTATTATGGTTTACATAAACCAGAATTAAAATAATTAATTATAAGAATACTTGACCGAACCACACATTTACTATTAAGAGGATGCCATACCATTGGAGAAACTTGTCATTTCAAATTCTCTTTTAACAGTGATTTCAGGCCAACCTAGAGTAAGCAATCAAGTTTCAATGACTGAAAAATAAATTTAAAATATCAAAATGCAAACAAATTATTTGAAGAGAATTTCTCCATAGTTTAATCTGAGTTATCCTCTCGTAATTTATTTTCATTTGGATATTTTAAAACTTTTTTTTCAATATTTGAAACTTCATGTTTTTCTGAACCAATTTTTCCTAAAATTTAAATTAGTTATCTAAGTGAAAGGGAATCTGCAAAGAAAAGTTTCTCCCGTGTTATGGCGTCCTTTTAAGCAGTGAGAGAAATGTAAAAGCATTGATTTATAATATTGAACAAATTTTTAAACGTCATTTTAATCTATGAACATGTCGGAATTAAAACGTTCGTCGAGGAAAAGATGTACATGATAGCCATGAAATACTAATTTAATTATGTTTCAATTCAATAATAGACTTTATCAGAATTTTAATCCGAAACCTTTGGAAGCGAATAAGTTTGCTTCATTGCCGAGCACTAACATCTACCCAAACTTATAGCAAAAAAAGGTCACAGTTTTACTTTGAAAAATATACATTTTGTTGTTCCCTTAAAAGTTTCTCATAAACTTCAAAAGCAATTATATTCCTCTAAGACAATCATTTTAAAATCATGCTGCATTGTTCTTCAGTAAGAATCTTTTAGGCGCCATGGCAGGGTCAGGCGATAATAAAAAATTTCGTTCTTGTTCATTTAAAGTAATAATCACGCCCGTTAAATTCAATCGACCCCCCACCAAACAAATTGGATAAATGAGAGTTGTGGGGGGATACGTGAAATTAAAAAAATGACGGGGGAGGAAATGAGCGTTGTCATTTCCTGTAGTCTTGTTAATTGGCGACCAAGATTCCTGCGTCATGATTCAATGTGTCTGGTTGGCGCCCGATTCATCAGACGATCTCTCTCTCTTCATTTAAAACGAATTCATATCTCCTTCCTTTAATCAAGGTTCTCTCATCTAGCTTTCCGTCTTTTCTCTCATAATACACAGTTTATCGTCTGCTTTTCGTTCTACCTTTTTATTTATGTTTTATTCACTGGCAACAACAAAGAAAACAAACGATTCAGGCTGACAATGGAATGGCGATAGCTTTTGCCATATAGATGGAAAAGCTTCTTTTGACCACTGGAAAAATATAAACATTCTTTTTATTATTATCACTCTTCTCTTTTATTGAAAACGTATATTTTCGAGACTCTAAAGACGTTGTTTGTAATTGTTAAAGTACATAAAATAACTCTTGATTCCTATTTTTGCAAGAGATACGGTTTGAGCTTCAGGGTTTACTTTAAAAAAATTAATAGCACCTAAAAAAAAAACATCTACTAGCCCCAACCAAAAAAATCCCACTTGGTATTTTAAATGTGTATTTTAGCAAATTTCTTACATAAATTACGAACTGATCAAAATGAATGTTTCGGTGAAGAGCTGAACGAAATGAATATTTCGGTGAAACGTCTTCAGAATAATAGAAAATGTCCAAAGAACTGATGAAGGGCATTCACGAAAACAGTTTTTTTTTATAAATGTTTCAGTGATTAGAAAGGAACATTGGCAGAAAAAAAGAAAATTCCTTGCAAACTGTGAAGGGCATTCACAAAAATAATTTTAATGAATGTTTCGGTGATTAGAAAAAACGCTGGTAAAACAAAAGAAGATCTGCTATTTACTCCGAAAAGCATTCAGAAAAACAATTTTAACGAATGTTTCGGTAATTGGAAAAAAAAAGAAGAAAAGAAAAACGTTGGCAGAATAAAAGAGTGAATTTCTTCTGAATTCCCAACGAACTGTTGAAGAGCATTCACAAAAGTTTTTTTTTTTATTGTTTCGGTGATTTAGTGAGAATACTGGCAGAATAAAACAAAATTCCCTACAAACTGTGAAAGGCATTCACAAAAACAAATCTTACTGAATTTTACTCGGAAATTACAAAAAAAAACGTTAAATGAAAGAAAATTCACTACTTACTCTGAAGAGCATTCACAAAATCAATTTTAATGAATGTTTCGGTGATTAGAAAAAAACGTTGGCTAAGTAAAAGGAAATTCCCAAAGAACTGTTGAAGGGCATTCACAAAAACAGTTTTTATGAATGTTTCGGTGATTAGAAAAGAACACAAGCAGAATAAAAGAAAATTCCCTACAAACTGTTAAAGGCATTCACAAAAGTAATTTTAGTTAATCTTTCGGTGACTAGAAAAGAAGATAGGAAGAATAAAGGAAAATTCCCTACACACTGTTAAGGGCATTCACAAGAATAATTTTAGTAAACGTTTAGGTGATTAGAAAAAACATTGGCAGAGGTGCATTAAAGTAGGAGGAGATTATTTTGATGGAAATGAAATAAGTTTTGACCAAAAAATTGGTACTTTTTTTTAATGTCACATTTCTGAATACTTTTTTATCACAGTACACATTAGTATAAAAATGCTGGTTGATTTTAAAATAACTTAGTCGACATTTGACTTTGTGGAGACTATACCATTTGTGTACTTTAAAAAGAAAGAAGAAATTACTCGGAAAGTAGGGCGAATAAGTTTTTAAAAAAATTAAAAGCTTAAAATGATTTCTTATTAATTTTGTATTTGTATTTAGTTACCGTTACTAACAATGTTTATCATAAAATGTTGCATCATAAGTTCTATAAGATTACTTCGTATTAAAATGCAGAAGCTTTACTTTTAGCCTTCATCTTCTAAATTTTAGCAATAATCACAATTCGCGATCGCAACGAACTATAGGGGGCGTTGTTGTATGAGACGCATACCTGCGATTTCTATATGAACCGTCATTCAGTTACTCTGGAGACGTCGTTAATGTAGCGTGTAGCATTGTAACGTTCCTTCTTTAATGTGGCTTATTAAATTTAAAAAAGAAAAATGCTTGATCTTCTTTCTTGTACAACCGAAAACAAAATGGTATCAGAAGGAACATCCAAAACACATCGGAAAAATATTTGTACATTAACAGAAAAAAATATGTATATTCTTATAAGAGTTAAAACCTAATGCCCGAGAAATAGTATTACTAAATTTAATGATATAACATGAAAGGCCCATTTAAACTTTACATTCTATAGTTTTAAGAATCATATTAGTTCAAAAATTAAAATGAACAAAAAGTATACATAAGCCTCATAATTTTATGAAATTTAATTTTGTAAACAACGTTTTTTGACAACAATTTTTATCAAAAAATTTCAAGTTTCAATAAAAATCATTATTTAGAAACTAAGAAACGTAAAATAAAGAATGCTGACGAAACAAAAACAAAAAAAAACAAAATTCTTTTTTGTCGCCATTTTTAGTGCTACGAATATTCGTCTTTGGGATTTGCCAAAAACAAAACAAGATGCAATTTTATTTTTTCAGGAGGGAAATATTTTACCCAAAAAACGAAAATGTACCAATTCCCACAACATAAAACTTTATCTTGGTAAACGTACGTTTTGGAAATGTTATTTCATTTGGAATCTTATTCATCAGAGTTCATATGGCGATATGATTGTTTTGAATCTATGCTAAACTCTATATCGGCTCATTTTCCACCGAAATCCGATTAACTATTTTGATTTTAAATAAAGTGTTTTATTTTATGAATTGTCGCAACAATTTTAAGTGTAGATTGGCGGCACTTAAAAACCGCCAAATCTGTAGCGGCGGTGGCGTTAATACGTAAGTACCGAATTTTTATTCCATACTTTTCTGAATCATATTATTTCAAACATTGGAATATACAAGAAGTATACATAAACACATAATGTTATACCATTTAATTTTTCAAAAGTATTTTGAGAACAATTTTTATCAAAAAATTATAAACTAAAAAACGGAAAATAAAGAATTCTTAGGATAAAAAAAACGATTTTAAGAATTCTTAACATTGAAATAAAAACTTTCATATTGTTTCTTTTTTTATTATTCTTATAGTTCTTAATCAGACGTAAAAAACCATTCTGTAGAGAACCATCATCAAATGAAAAAAAAAATATTTACAAGCAAATTTTTTATAGTAAAAATCATTGCACTTACCTGATTTATGATTCCCGGAGAATTCCAAAATTATAAGTTCCTTGTTTGAAAACTTTATTCTCAAATAATAGATACATAGTTTATACCTTCATTACTTTTAGATAACATACTACACAGCAAAATTTTATAATTGATATGAATTTGAATATGTAGCTAAAAACAGAATAGCTGAATTCTAGTTGAACTTATTCTTTCAAAATTAAAAAAAACTTACCAAGAAAACGATTTAAATTAATTAAGAATCAGCACAAATGGCACTATTTCAAGTAACTTGGATAATTTTTTATTGTTGTTTTCCGAATTATATGGATACAGAAATATATACTATTCTATAACGAAGAAGAATATGCTATAACTATTACAATTCTGTATGTTCTGAATTCATATTTATTCACTGGAATGACGAAAGCAATGTTGACTTCACTTTAATTCGTAATGAATTGAAGACAGAAGAAATGCATTTTACCTTAATACACACATCTGTAACAGTATCCGAAATCGGAAGTCATCAGTTGCAAGTTTGTTGATAATAGAATTTAAAAATTATTGAGGAATTTTTCTTCAAATGTTTGGCGTGTTCTGTTCCTGAAAGATTTACTAATATTCTGGAGATTTTTTTCAAGTTCTTCGGCCTTTTCCTTAGGGAAATTTTGTTTCTTATTTGCTGCTAAAAAATGGCGTCTGATTCAGTCAATGACTTTGATGGAACTAAATGAAAACGTGATAAATTAATGTCCGATATTTACAGGCTCCCGCTAGACGGCGTACTCGAGCGTTGCGATCGCGAATTAAAAATTCAATAAAACCAGCGAATAATATTCAGAAAGGATGCATGCTGATGACAACCAAAGAGGTGTAGAGTTTTCATATTTGTTAAGGGATCGTATCATGTGATAACGCTGTAAAGATTTTCATTGGTTGCTGCGACACTCACCACCTGACCAAAACATATTTTATGTAACAAAAAAAAAAAAAAATTTCTTGCTAAAAATTCATTCTTAATTTGCCATTTCAGACTGTTTTTAGCCATCTTTTTTATAAACAGGATACAAGTGAAAATATTATTGTATATTTCATCCTTAATTTCTGATTTTCCTTTTTTTAATGAACTGATCAGATCTTAACGAATGAATTTAATGAACTGATCAGATCTTAACGAATGAATTTAATGAACTGATCTGATCTTAACGAATGAATTTAATGAACTGATCTGACCTTAAATGAAAAAACATCTCGACAGAAATAATGTCATTCTATAGTTGTGTAGCTACTGTGGATGCACAATATTAAGCATTCTGCGATGACAAGAGGTTCATTGCTATATTCGTTGTAAATAATAGGTGTCTCAAGGTTACGGATTTTTCCACTATCTACACTTTTACCCTCTCCGTTACCATGGTTACAGCAAATCTTGATCTTCCTTCACACAAATATGCTCTAACTTCTTATTGCAACTTACTGCCATGAGAAATAAGTGGGAAAGCCGAAACCATGAAAACGGACAGGGGGGAAGCGTGGATTACTTATAGGGGGTAAGTTGACCCCCTATTTTTGATTACGAGATATAAATCTCCGAGTGTGTCGGGTGTACTAGTAACTAGTGAACCATTGAAAAAAAAAGAAACAAATAGAGAAATTTCTAAAATCAATCTTCTTGAAATGTATATGGTTGATGGAAAGAGAAAAAAAACTCTTACAAAACTAAGAAATGTCCGTACCGCTTTTATAAATGTCACGTGTCAAACGATACTATTGCAAGTTAAGAAAAGATCATTGCGGTGTAGAATTTAAGCAATCATCCGCGACTGTATATAGTTTCGTTTTGTTTCGTTATCAAATTATACAAATATGCTTTCAAAACAATATAAAAGTTTCTAAAAGTTAAACACGTCAAACAGAAATTTAATTCGTGCTATCTTTTACATATCATAAAATTCTTAAAAAAAGGTTATAGTTTCGCAGTCTTACTGGAATCCTAGACTTGGCGACATATTTCGATGAATAAGAAGAACAATCGTTCTTGAAGACAAAACTGTATGACGTTGCTGGAACATTGCATTCGATTGGATCATTGGCGCGTCTTATGCTGACGTGCTCTCAACAAACCAAATTGCGAGATAAAAAATGTTTACTTTTGTTTCGCTGTTAAAGAAAATCGTCTGCAAGAAACAATATTTATTATTCTTTCATCAGTTTCTTTAAATGCGAACAGAAAGACGTATATTTGTCACGGTTTTTCAATATTTCTATTAATTTTTATTACTTGTTAATTGATTATTTAATAAGTTTTGTTTTCCTTATTTCACACGATTTAAGAAAGCAAGCAAAATCGTTTCAAGAGTTGGCGATATGTTCGTGGTGAGAGGTTGGCATTCATTCGACGTGCATTTGGATACAAACTGACTTTCTCCATGAGGATAATGGTTTTTTCTTAACTTGCAATAGAGTACATATAGACACATGGTAAAATGTAGATTCAAGTATTATTGTAAAATCTTTTAAAAAAAGTGTGAAGTGGGGGTGAAGACTACTTTTTGTGGAACACATCAGATGAAGAAAAAGTAGAATCTACTACAGGGAGATGTAAATGACGACACCGCTAATGTTATTTAAACCGACACACATGATTTTCTTGAATCTTTAAATTTGATGGATGTACAGTATTTTGATGGATGTACAGTATTTGATGGACGAACAGCTTTACAGTAAGAATTTAAAATGTTTAATTTCATGTTGTATTTTTTGAAATACTCTTGAATAAATTATATCAACTTTTCTTATTTGTAATTTTTTTCTGAGCATAATTTAACGTATTGTTTTATTTAAAAAAAGAAAAACCTTTATATGTAAAGGAAATGTGATAAGAGAAAATGCAAAGATAATTCTGTATGACGTGCTAAAAATAGTTGGTGAATGTGGTAAATTGATACAGAATTATTCATATATATATATATATATATATATATATATATATATATATATATATATATATATATATATATATATATATATATATATATATATATATATATATATATATATATATATATATATATATATATATATATATAAAAGAATGTCCGATTTTATTATAGGTGTATATAAGGTGTAAAATTTTTTGGGGGTTTGAAAAGTTGACTTACACACCAAGATATATGGTATTTTTTCCTGTTAAACAAATTTTCTCTAATTTTAAAGCAGTTTTTAATAATTACAAAGTTTAAATTTAATTATAAATTTATAATCATTAGGGTTTAAAATGAATTAAAGATTGATTTTTACGCAAGACTATATTATCTACTCAAGAGTGTACTTTTAGATTAAAAGTAATACTTAATTTTTAATTTTAAATGCTTTTTTATTAACAACAATAGATTAAATAATTCAAAGATTTAGCGTCACACGATCTTTTTCTTTCTTTTTTTTTCTTTTTTTTTTTTTTTGAGAAGGAAATAAAAGTTTCTTTTTACTAATTAGTTATTACTAGTCAGCTTCTTAAGAATTTCTTTTGTCAACTTTCGTCAAGTTTACGAGTATCTCAGGTCGTGACGTTCCATTCCATTTGTTGATGTTGATGAAAGTAATTTTTAAAAATTATTAGTAATTACTAATTACCTTAAGAAGCTCGTTTATTTCCCTTCGTCAAATTCGCGAGTATCTTAAATAGTGGCATTCCATTTTATTTGTTAATGTGGACAAAAATTTTTTTTACAAATTACTAAAAAATTTTCATTAAAATTAGCTTATGTATCATTCAAAGAGAAAAAAACGCTAGCATTTTAATTTTTAAAAAAATACTGTATGTGTACAATGTGCTGATTAGTACAATATGATTGGGCACCTGCTTGTAGAATGTAGAGGGTGAACTTGTGCCCTCCTCGAAATTCAATAAATTAAAAATTATGTTATTAATTTTTCATTTTTAACAATTACTAATGATGCTTATTACGTGAATCTACAAAGCGTGAAAAGTGAACATCTTAAATAACTTTTGATCTGATGATAGGATTTTCACGTACCGGGACTCAATCGTAATGTTTTGAGGACTTTAGCAGAATTATATTAATTGATTAATACTGACGATATTTTTAAATACGAAAATCAGACACACAAGTCAAAACCGTATTTTCTCTAAACTAACATATCTCTTATAAAACGAAACCCGGTATCAATAGCAAGCAGTAAGCAGTGATACACGAATTTTACTTCACATTGACAAAGAGAAAGAACATACAATTTTAAATATAAGTAACACGTAAAATTTTACTAGAAACTTTAAAAAAATAAAAAAGTATGATATTGCAAGAAAAAAGAATGCATAAAAGAAGTAAAGCAAAAGTGTAAAAATAAAAAAGTCTTAAAACATGAGGAATTTAAATACTTTTTAATGATATAACAAAGTAAGTTTTTTTTTAAGAAAATGAGATTGATTTTATAATTATTGTCATTGAACAGTAAAAAATGAGATCTTTTCATATATCAGCTTTAGGGGTTAAGTGTACAGATAAGAATTTAATTTATATGAGATAAAATATTGTTGTAATTTTCAACCATAGATGGCAGCACTATCGTAAAAATTCGCAATTAAACCTGGACGATATATAAGTATTCAAGTTTTGGTTTCATTTTCAATACAGTTTCGTTTTTATAATTCTTAAATGATTCGATTCAGACCGTTGGAAGTAAAATATTGAATTTCCGCAATAATTTTTCGCTTTAGTTGTGTTGTTGTATTTATTAGCAATGTTACTTCCCTATTTTGCTCTATTTTTCTTTTTCATCATTTATTATTATTTAAAAAAAAATTTATCTCACACAACTGGCATGACAAATGCGACCCACCCATAACTCTCGTGGAAATTACTTTGTTTTTAGAAACAATAATTTCACTCACGTTTTTCAAACTGTTTGAACGAATGTTTGTTTTTCTCAAATTAAAAATTTAATTTTGGTTAAGCGTGAACAAGTTATCAAGATTTAGGAAAATAGTTTTTCTAACTTTCCATTGATCCTAGAAAATAATTTAATTTTTTCTCTGCTAATAATCTATACATAATAATAAACGCAGCTGTGTGTGTGTGTGTGTGTGTGTGTGTGTGTGTGTGTCTGTAATCACAATATATCGCCCCAGAAGCCTCGCCCGGGCACGAAACTCGGCCCATAATTGTGTTTTGACATAATGAAGAAGTATTTTTTTTCTTTTTCAAAAATTTTGATTAGTTATTTAGTTATCAGTCATTTTGTAAGTCTATGCTTTTCGTCTGCTTTTTTGTCTTCAAAGAGCCATATTCAAAAAACTTTTAAAAAATGCATATACTTTTCCCCACTCTTATAAATGTATGCTAATGCGAACCTCACAATTGAAATATTAATTTTCGACAACTTAAACCAATAATATACGAAGGAATTAATAATTTAATTGTAAAATTCGCATTAGTTTACATTTATTAAAGTGGAGAAAAGTTTAACTTTTGTATTAAAAATGTGGCAACATATTCGATACGTAAATAGAACGCTTCGCTTTGATATATTTGTCGCTGTTCATAATTGTTATAATAAGTTTTTCTTCTTCTTTCCACGCTCTATTTTTTTTTCTTATGCGAAGACGATAATTTTTATAGCGATATTGTAGTACTTTGTACAACTAAAAATTCTTTTCACAACACTTTAAAAATATTTACTTTATTTTCTTTATATATGCAGAGAACAGTCGGCAAAGAATTCGATTAGGTTGAAAAACATTTCGCTAAAAAGGAACGAATTCCAAAAGAAAAAATAAACAACTTAAAGAATAAAAATGCTGATGCCAGCCAATTTTTTGAAAGTTAACTTAGAAATAACAAACCAAACGATGTTAAATAACAAACCAAACGATGTTAACAAAATGACGTAGAAAGCGCAACTAGATCAAAATTATACAAGCACAACTAGATCAAATTATAATACCTGAGTGCTTGACGTAACAGATATAGAAATAGAATTTGATACCATAAAAAATTATATAGAAATAGAAATTGATACCATAAAAAATTTATTCGTTTTCGTGTTCTTTTCATGTATTTAGCATTTTAGTTTTTTTTTCTTAAGCGTTGTAGCTATATAATTTCAAACATCCTCAAGAGCTATAACACATCTGCAGCAGAACTGGATATGAAGACAAAATTGCTGGACAGGAACACTTTAATTTGGTATAATATAGCCTACGTCACAGGTTGTGTTGTTCCTACCAAATTTAACCCATGAACGGCATTTTCTGCGAGCCTAACTTCAAGCCGCAAATAAACAAACGAAGTGTTCGATCGTTTAAATAGCTGCTCGCCAGATTTTATTGCATTATAAAGAAAAGTTATTGAAACTAAATACAACTAAATAAACAACAACAACTAAAACAAATAACAACAACTACTAATAACAATAACTAAATAAACAACAACTAAATTCCATTCGTTTAGCATTGCGTCATATGTTGTTCCTACTAAATCGAAGTAGTTGTGTTTTTTTCATATTATACCCAATTGTCCACTAATCTTCAGATTTCCTGCTATGTTTTAAAAAACTTTATTTGTGAAAACCTTCAGCGTGGCGGACAGCTGGCCGCCTTAGGCGGCTAGTTTTATAATAAATACAGAGAAAACTATGTGTTTCCGTTATCTAAAAATTTCGTTTTTTTTTTTTTTTTAAATAAATAAATTTCTTACGTTTGTTAATACAAATACTTCATTTGCTTTATTATAAAAGTAGTTATAACCTAGTTCGTAAATGTGAAAAGACTTGCCTGGCAGGAATGACGAAAACGAAACAGATTTATAAAAGAAAACGTGAAGTTGCTAACAAAAAAAATAAATTATTAAAAAAAGAACTAAGGGTGGAAAAAAATAGAAAAACTACGTCAGCCGAAAGAGGGTGCCGTAGTTTGGTGACGAACTAATATCATTAACAAGGAAATCGGCATTTTTTTAAATGAAAGAAGAATCCACGTAATCAAAATGAGCTAATGTAACAGGGATGGAAAGAATTTTGATATCGATATTAAATGTATGTTCATGGTTCCAACAGTGTGCAGCAAGATATTATTTATCAAATTCTTGATACTGGATATATATATCGTGTTTCTTAATATAAAGTGCGTTAGGTTTACCAGATGTAACCAAGGTTGCGTTAGTAGGGTGCGTGTTGAATCGTGATCGATTTTCAATACTTAGAATATACATCAATACTTAAGATATTTAAGAGAATTTAATTTAACTAGATATGGAAGCAGGTTTAATAAGTTAAAAACTGTTATTACATGAAATAAGATAGATTATACATTTTCAATATTGAGATGACTGTATTAATAAAATATATTCGCTTATTCATATAAACTGTACATGAATTTGTGAATGATTTTCCCCATATGTAGTGATAATTACATTCATAAAATATACTGCTTTTAATTAACATTGTCTATTAATTTAAAATTTATTTTACCCCATATACTTCGCAGAATTTTTATGCGTTTTTTGAAGCCACTGCTTACATATAGAAATTAAAGATTTGATCACTTATAGTAATTTTTGATAAATTTTTGCTTAATTGATGTTACACTATCCATGAATTTATAATTAATTCTCCTCATATGTTGTAATAGTTACACTCATGAAATATCCCTTTATTCATTTGCGATGTCCATTAATTTATTATTTAATATTCACCATATATTTTACGGAACAGTTTATTCAATTTTATAAATTATTGCGTAAAAATTGTTATTTACACTGTCCCTGAACACGTAATTTATTCTCCCCATATGTTGAGATAATAACATTTATAAAATATCCATTTATTCATTTGCAATGTCCATTAATTTATAATTTAATTTTCACCATATGTTTCACGGAACGTTTCTAAATATATTGAAGTCACTATCGCAATTACATAAAAATAAATATTTCATCGCTCACAGAAATGTTTTAATAAATTTTTGCTTAAAAATTGTTGTTAAATTGCCCATCAATTTGAAATAGTTTCTCTCCTTATGTTGTGATAATTTCTTTCATAAAATATCCGTTTATTCATTTTTATAAATTATCGAATAAAAACTGTTGTTTACACTGTCCATGAATTTATAATTGATTCTCTACATATATTGAGATAATTACATCAATAAAATATCCCATTATTTACTTACAATGTACGCTAATTTATAATATAGATCCCCCATATGATTACCAGAATTTTTACGAATTTATTGAAGTCACTGCTGATATATAGAAATTAAATATTTGATCACTCACAGCAATTTCTTGATAAATTTTTGCTTAAAATTTGTTGTTACACTTTGCATGAATTTGTAATTGTATTTCCCCAGCCGTTAAGATAATTTGTCATAGGACATTAGTTTATTCACTTTGATAAATTATTGCATACAAATTGCTGTTTACAATATCTATGAATTTATAATTGATTCTCAATTTATTATAATAATTACGCTCATAAAATATCCGTTTATTCATTTACAATGTCCATTTATTTATGATTTAATTTTTCCCATGTTTTACGGAATTTTTCGGAATTCATTGAAATTAAATATCTGATATCTCGTAGGAATGTTTGATAAGTTTTTGATTTATAACTGTTGTTACATTAATCATGAATTTGTAATTGTTTCTTTCCATATTTATTGAAATAATTACATTAATAAAGTGTCCCTTTGTTAATTTTTAACGTTCCTTAATTTATAATTTAATTTTCACCAAAATTTTCACGGAACTTTTCTAAATTTATTGAAGTCACTATCGTGATTATATAAAAACAAATATTTGATCGCTTACAGAAATTCTTTTTTGATAAGTTTTTGCTGAAAAATTGTTTTCACTCTGTCCATGATTTTGTAATTGTTTCTCTCCATATGTTGTGATATTTACATTCATAAAATATCCGTTTATTCATTTTAATAAATTTTCGCGTAAAAATTGCTGCTTCATGGATTTTAAATTGATTTTCCTCATTATGTTGTAATAACTGCATTTATAAATTAACCTTTTATTCATTTGCAATGTCCCTTTATTTTATAATTTATTTTTCATCATATGTTTCACGGAATTTTTTTTTAAAAATTTTTAAAGCCCTCACTAATACATAGAAATTAAATATTTGACCAATCGCAAGTATTTTTTGATGCATTTTTGCATGAAATTTATTTTTATCTTGTTAAAGCATTAAAAAAACTATTTAATACTCAAATAAAAACAGACAAATTACGACAACTTAATTGCCGGAATCATTCCGATTTTTAAAAGATTTTGCACTTGAAAATTTGGAAATTTTCTTATAAAATTGTTTAATTAACTTCTATAACTCAGTTAGCAGAACCATTCTGAATTTTATTTATTGAAAGAAAAAAAAACATGCTATGTGAAAATATAAGCAAAAAATATTAGTTAGATAGGAAATTCTGAGGATGAATTTCATGAAGTGAAAAAAAGTTCCATAACTGGGCAATCGAAGATTTATTTCATATGCTATAAAAATAAAATAGGATAGGTAAATAGATTATAAATTATTTCGCGATGCCATATTTAATTGAGCGTCCCGATTTAAGCTCGTGACACGTAGTTTGTAAAATTCTGCAATTTTACAGTATTGTAAAAAATAAGGTATTTTATTATTCACCAAATACCAATCGAAAGGTGTTTCAGTTTTTCTAAACAAATGTTTTTTTCAATAAAATGAATACTTTTGCCAACAATATATTACCCTCTTTCCCTCTATTTGCACAATTACTTAAAGAAATGTCACTTTTCAATCAGGCTGAAGTCAACAACTGAACTTCCTTGTTCAAAAAGAAAGAAAAAAAAACTTCAAGAATTTTTTCAACAGCAGAGATTTTTATGTTACATCATTTACGAACAAATAAAAAAAAAAGTGAAATAGCAGCAGATGCATCATTCCGAATACTTAAACAAATCGCTGATGGAACTAAAATCAAACATCTGGTCTTCTTTTCACTTCAGATTGATTCTTTAAAAAAGCAGACGACTTTTAAAAAAAGAGAAAACTGAAGTGGCAGGTTGTCGGCACACAGCGAGAGACGCGTGCGGCTCACCCATGCGTCACCAATCCGACGCGGGGTGGTAGAAAGGTTAATTGCACCCTCTAATTCGAACATATGGGAGGCACGAGCCACATTGTCACCCACCGCTCCGCCGCATCCTGGGGACTTCGGAATAATTCCGTGTGGTTTGAATTTACCTCCGAAAAACTTTGATGAAAAAGATTTTGGTAATGTGAAGAAATTAATCAAGTTTCCTTGGTTACAAAAATCTCATCATACATAAATAATATTGTGTTCATATTTTGTAAATATTTTATTACTGTAGAAAACATCCAACAAACGATTTAAATCCCCAATATTATTAGAATCATTTTATGACTGTTATGACTTCGTTTAGTTTCATGTATTGCAAAAGTTAACTGAGTTATTCTTATAAAGAGAAAAATCACAATAGCTCCATTAGAAAAATATTGTTTTTTAAATGCTTTGAACAATGTTTGAAACTATCTGAATACTCAATCTTCGTACGAGGTGGGGGAAAAAAGATATTTAATACTAAATCGGTATTTATTAACATTGCAAAATCAGGTAGAAAATTGAAAGGCATATACCGATATAGATGAAGCTAAAATAACTTTTAAAAAATTTTTAATCTATCATAATTTTTTATTTATTATGATTTGTTATTTATTATAATTTGTTATTTGCTATCATTCAGCAGTAACATAATACTATTGTCCCTGTTCCACTCATGATAGTCTATATTTACAATCACGCCCAAGAAAATTTTCCGGTATTTATACCATTTGAGTGTTTTAAATATCTATTAACTATATTGGGTACCTCGGTGCTAACTACGTAACTTTATTACTGTATTTCGTACCAATTAACGATAAATTATTAGAAAATTAGGAAGTTTATACCAAGATAATATAATATAATATAATATATTAGCAGTAACATAATTTTGTTGCTCTTGTTCAACTAATGATAGTTAAAATTTAGATTCAAAATCAAGAATTCTTCCGGCATTTATACCCTTCGGATGCTTTAAAAATATATTATCTACATTAGGTTCCCTAGTACCAATTAGGTAACTTCACTAGCATATTTGGTATCGATTAAAAAATTACATTATTTATACTATAATGCATTGTAAAGGATGGTGTGATCCATTGCAATTAACTTATTAAATATTTCGCACGCATAATTCATTTGCGAACGGTTAATTTTCTTTTACATATAATCTACATATAAGAATAAAACTTGTTCTTGCGACAATAATAATTTAAATACTGCTAGGGTTTCAACACAATCGACAAAGAATCACGATTTCTAAAGATATCGCAGCAGCAGCACCAGATGATATGCGGGGATTCAACGGTCCGTACAGTAATCAGTTGTGCCTTTACGATTACCTAAAACCTGTAATACATAAAAGAATCTTTTACAGGATGAAGAATGTTATGAAAGAATTTAGAATCTATATTTTAACAAATCTAATTAATGGTGAACTTTTCATTTCGGACACAGCTTAAGATGCGTGTTTAAGAAAACGGAGATAATTTAATTTGCGTGTTTAAAAAAATGGATACAGCTTAATATGCGTGTTTATGAAAATGGACATAGTTCAATACGTGCGTTTAAGAAAATGGACACAGCATGGCATGCGTTTTTATGAAAATGGACAAAGTTTATATATGCATTTAAGCAAATGAACGCAGCTTTATATGCGTGTTTAAAAAATGGACACGGTTTAATATGCGTGTTTAAGAAAATAGACACATTTTTATATACGAGTTTAAGAAAATGTACTCATTTTAATATACGTACTTAAGAAAATGGACATAGCTCAATATGCGTGTTTTTGAAAATGAACACAGCTTAATTTGCGTGTTTAAGAAAATTGACGCAGGTTAATAAGCAAGTTTATGAAAACAGACTCAGTTAAATTTGCAAGCTTATGAAAATGGACACAGTTTAATTTGAATCTTTAAGAAAATGGATAGGCATGTTCATAAAAAGGGACACAGATAAATAGGTTCTTTTTAAATGCTCAACCCAAATATAACAAATAAACGAGGAATTTCGTACTTTTCTTTACTTTTTAAAACACTAAGCTTAATCCTTACTTAGCATAATCCTGAACCCCAAGTCCCGGACTTAGGGGTCAGGTTGTGTGGATATATTATCCATATACATTGTCAGCGCTAAAGATTTCAAATTATTAGCCAGCAAATTAGCCAAATATTAAAAGTATTCGCCAAATGCAAATCTTAATATTTTTATATATTTTTTTTTCTTTCCAGTGGAAAAAATCATACGTCAATACTTTCGCCAAAACACAATTTTATTCGCCATGTTTGCGATTTTATCGCATCTTACAAAGTGGCGAATGTTTAGTGCGGGTCAAGTATATATATTATATTATATATATATTGTGTACATTATATATATTGTGTAAATATATATACAGCTGTTTTGACTTAACTATTGGAACCACATTTGTAAGATTGTGATTAATATTTGTATTTTGATAATCGAAAATGTGAACCAGTCAAAAAATAGGCATGTTTATTTAGAGAAAGTACGTTTTTGTGCTTCGTTTCATAACTACTAAATAAATAGGTAACACTCAATAATTAGAAGAGGTTAGGCTAACTTTTTCAACAATTAAGATAGACATATGTAGGAGAAAATCCGCTCATTATTCAAAAGTTATTCAAGTGGACGTCTTTTTCGTTACTCACTGTACATTAAAGTCTGTGTAGTTAGGAAAATTTTCTTTTAATTTGGCCAAAGAGATTTTTCGGAAATACTTTTTCACCAACAGAATATGTTAAGTTGGATACATGTTTGGTGACAATTTTAAAACTTTTGAATCTAATATTCCAGAGATTCGCCTGTTATGCATTTTGTGCGTACTCTTAGTAGTTTATTTTTCTTTTTACATTACAATATATAAAATTGTATGGTATTATAAAGGAAGCTGTGAAAAATTACAATTTTAAATTTTTATAGGCACCATCGTAGCAGTAATAAGATTCAGGAATAAAAAATATCTGTTTTTGTAATATTTTATTACTGTTTCAGTTAATTAAATCTATCTGAAATTATAAAAAACGATTCTGAGCTAATGTAGACATTAATAATTGATTATTCAATAATATATGATTATTAATATATTATTTTCATTCAGGTAGGGCAGTGTAATGTAACTACGTTAATATATTAAACTACTAAACTTAGCTAAATTACCACATTGATGGTATATTAAACTATACTATTTTTTCATTTAACTTACATTATTATAGATAAAAAAAATAAAACGATATTTTAAATTGCGTTCTAATTTATTAATTCAGACATGAACATTATAAACTCGGTAAATAAAATAACTATTTAATGTTTTTTCTTCTTCTTCTTTTTAAAAAAAAAATATTTTTGTGATTTTTGAAATACAACTTAGTTTTGATGAATTTGGTGATTGTATAAGGATTTTTACTTTAACACCTTTATGGAACACGTGATTATATCACCGTCACGTGATGATGACATCGACGCAACAGACGGTTAATGTGGGTGAATAACGGATCCTTAAACGGTTGTCCGCGGAAAACAATTGAGATCGACTTAACGGTAACAATCATTTTCGCAAAAAATGCTTAGTAAAAAAAACACATATATGATTTTGATTTATAAAAGTATTAATGCCAACAAGTTCTTCTTTTTTCCATGGCATATGAAAATCACTAAAGTTCTGAATTATTTGCCTCGAATGCAGAATTGTGTTTTTGACATCAAAAATTAGTTAACACTATCAAAAACATAAAATGACTGGCACGAAATTCTAAACCTTCGAAGTTAAGTATATTGAGAACATTAAATTTATGTATTGGTTCATAGAAGCGCTTAGGTTTAATTAAAAATAATTTTATCGAAATGGAAAGTAGTTTTAAATTGAAAAAGAAATAGTTTTATATTTGTACTTTCTTATATTATTTTATTTGATTAGAAAGTACTCATCTTCGCAATAAAATTTTAAAAAGACTCGATGAAATAAAGATTTGAGGAAATGTTCAAAGTTTATGATTTCTTATAGACTCGCCAACAAATCAAAAATTATATTTGGGTGTTTTACCGCATGTTTTAACATCTTTTGAATCCTATAAATATTTAAAAAATAATTACCGCATGTTTTTATAATAATTCTTCTTTCTCGTTTCAATAGATTTTTTTTAATGCATGTTAAAATGTATAAAAAAAATACTGTAATGTGTCTACCACTGCAAAATAACAACTCCAATTCACTAGTATATAAGACGTGTTAACTCCATTCTATGTTGGGGTACTTTTTCATGGATGAAGGTTGACATTGTCGATTTCTACTCTCCCCACAATGGTGACCCGGACGTGAAGTGAACATACCTACCTTGACAGAAAATCCCACTTCGATCACGCCTACTTCTATGGATGGACCACATTGAACAATTGACTTGCTACTTGTAACTGCGACATTATCCACCTCCTCTCGCTGTTGCTACTCAGTCTCGATCACAACAATGTACTCACTCGACTGCTAAAGGCAACACAGAGCGACCACGACGGTGGACTTAATACAGCTCTCGCGAACAGAACTAAAAAATACGGTGATCTTAGTACAGCTCTCCCGTCTTCTCACAAAACAACAATGAATCAACTAGTGGTATCTGTTCATCGAATTCTATCACAGATATAATTCTGGTGGGGGAGTTCTGTAGTGTGTCTACTACTACAAAATAACAATTCTAATTCACTGGTACATAAGACGTGTTAACTCGATTCTAGGTTGGGGTACCTTTTCATAGATGAAGGTTGACATTGTCAATTTCTAGTCTTCTCCCAGATAAAGTATTACACTAAATACTTCCTTCAGCAGAATTTTTTTTAACTAAGAAAAAATTATTTGTATGTAATTTTTAAGGTTTTTGATGCTGGTAGAATATTTGATGTGACTGTTTTACCCTTTGTTAAAACCGTCAAAAACTGACACGTGTCAAAAATTTGCCAACTTCTCTCATATTAGAGCAGAAAAATGTATAAATTACTTGCTAGAAAAACAATTGTGCTGTTTTTTTTTGTTTTTTTTTTAAAAATATTTATAGGATTCAAGAGATGTTAAATGCGATATTATAATTGCAAAACAAAAATTGTACATTTTTCGTAAGAATTATTTCCTTAATTTAAATGTTTCTTGCCTCAAAGTTAGCTATTTTCTTTTCAAAATAGTCTTCATTTCTTCTCTGTCCTCTCTATTTTTCATTTATTCTTGATTTTCCCAAACAATGGTACAAAATTAGACGCATTCAAAACATTTTATACACTAATTTATTATTTACTATAATGCAATTATTCTAAGCTTATCAAAGTTCAATTGCTTTAATTCATAACTGGGAAAGTTCAAACTGTTCTATGTATTTAAGTTTAATATATTACTTACTATGCATTCTAAACTGATCAAAAATCAATTGTTTTTTACTCTAAATATTTCAAGCATCAATTTATTTCTATGCATTTCAAATTGATCAAAGTTTAATTGCTTGATCTAAAATTTTCTATATTAATTTATTTATTTCTATTCATACTAAATTGATTTAAGTTCAATTGCTTCTGTCTAACATTTCATGTATTAATTTATTTATTTCTATTCATTTGGATTCGATTTAAATTTAATTACTTTAGTCTTAGATTTTATGAATTAATTTATTTCTTACTATGCATTTCAAATTGATCAAAGTTTAATTGCTTGATCTAAAATTTTCTATATTAATTTATTTATTTCTATTCATACTAAATTGATTTAAGTTCAATTGCTTCTGTCTAACATTTCATGTATTAATTTATTTATTTCTATTCATTTGGATTCGATTTAAATTTAATTACTTTAGTCTTAGATTTTATGAATTAATTTATTTCTTACTATGCATTCCAAATTGATCAAAGTTTAATTGCTTTTGTCCAACATTTTATGCATTAATTTATTTTTTACTATTCATTTGAAATATATTTAAGTTCAATTGCTTCGGTCCAACATTTTATGCATTAACTTATTTCTTACCATGCATTCCAAGTTGATCAAAGTTTAATTGATTTGATATAACATTTTATTTATTAATTTATATCTTATTATGCATTCCAAGTAGATCAAAATTCAATGAATTTCGCTTTAAACTTTGTATGTATTAATTTCTTCTTACAAGGTATTTCAAATTGATCAAAGTTGAGTTGCTTTGGTCTAACATTTCGTGTATTAGCTTATTTCTTTCGATACATTCTAATAAGTTAATCAAAGCTCAAATGCTTTGGCTCAAAGCTGGCCAAGTTATGAGCGTTCTTTGCATGTATTTATTTTTTTTAATAACAAAAACTACGATGAATTGATTCTCAGCTGAACAACATCTATTACTGTTGAAACAGTTTTAAAAGTTATAGGTAGTAAAAACTGGCAATCCAGGTTTAAAAATTGGCTGCCCTGGCGTAATCTTCTGTTCCCCATGGGCAATTACAGATGATAAAGGTTTTTTTTTTTTTTTCCTGCTATTTCATGTAAGTCCAAGTTGTTGCACATTACGTAAGGGATATTGCTTTGCTTTTTGCCGAAATTCAACATAAGTGTATATAAATTCTGCACATGTTTTCACGCATATCTGATACTAATAAAAGTAACCTTGTTCATTTTTAAACCCATGTTCCGATTGATTAAAAATTTCAGATCAAAGTTGAATAGTGATTTAAACTCATAATTTTTTTTTTTAATTTTAGAACAATTCGACGACTTTTTGTTGAATGATAACTTAATTAAATTGTATTAATTTATTTTACATATTAATTACTAAATCATCTTGCATTTTTTTTAAGTTCATTTTTAAGACCAAAATGAAATTTTGCGAATTTATTATATCTTCATTTCCCTTTGCTTCCCGCTATAATCCAGCAAAGGTGGACATTTATTAATTATTTAATAAAGCCGCTTTCCTTTAATTGTCGAATGCATTTTTTATGGGCATTTATTTTTTAGAACATAAAGATTGCTGCTATGAACAAATAATTAATTACAATGCAAACTTTTTAGATTTAATTCCAAGTGAGAAACTCACAGAAATCGGAATATTTAATCTTTTAAATCTTCTGTTTGGAGAAATGAACTTCAAAAGAAATTTCTTTTTATTCTTTTTATACTCTGGAAGATTTAAAATGAGTTAAGAGGCTCAAATGTTTATGTAAATGTTCTCCAGATAATTGATAAAATGTTCATTTTATTTATACATTTCAATGTCTTTTATCATATTTAATTCTTATTTTTTCCCCTGAAAGAATCTATTTCATAATTAGTTCATTTTTTTTAACTTTATCTTCGTGTTAAAAAGTTGCAAATTAGGTTATAATTCTTTCTTTTATGAGTTTAAATCATTGTAATTTCTTTATTGTAAAAGATTTTGTTTCAATAAATGCATTTGATTGTTTTTAAATCATTTAATTTATAAACATTTAGAATTCATAAAATTTTTTGGATGGTGACTTAGAATTGTTACATATTATATTTACATCCCAACAAAGTGAAGCATTTATATTTTTTTAAATTTGTAATATATATAAAAAATTATATTATTTTATTTTTATTAAGTTCAACTTCTATCACAACTTCCACATACACTGCCCTACAATAATGGTAGAGATACTTTCAGTTTTGTAAAAAAAAATTTAAACTTTCTCAACAAATAAACAGAGGATTGTAACTTTAGAGTTCTTTAATTTATGTGATTTTTCAAACTTAGCAATAAGATTTACAGCTTTCAGAAGTTTGAGGGTAAATAATGAAAGAAAACAAGTTTTTTTTTTAACACCCTAAGAAATCAAGCAATAAGCTTGTAATTGGTTTCGATTTCTTTGGTTTTTATTTGCAATTACTGTAGAAAATTTCGTAAGCCTAGCTTGAATATTTATATAGATATGGACATTTCAATAAAAAAAAAACTTTTTTTCTTGTTTTGCGTTTTTTGCTTATAATTTTAAAAATATTCAATAAAGCTAAACTAAATTTTTATACCAATTTAAAACTGAATACAAAAATTTTGCATTAAAATTTGAAAAAAGTTTGCTCAAAACTATGCAAGATATGAGTATTTAAAGTAGTTCTTTTGTAATGCGCATGCGCGAAAGAAAAGCAAATTTTTTTTCTTCATAATTTTGTAGTGAATCGTATTTGGTAACTAATGATCTTATTTGAATATCTCAAGAAGATAAAGATAAAATGTATCAAGCAATTTTCTATGTTGTTTGAATTTGTAGAATACCTCTGATCATTTTGAGCTGTACTTTAAAAAGTAAAAAAACTACATAAAAAATTTTTCGAAATTTTTAACGTTTTCAAATACGACTTTTTTCCTTGCGAAAAACGATTCACTACAAAATTATGAGAAAATTTTTTTTAAAAATTTTCGCACATGAGCAGTGCAAATTAATTACTTTAAATATTTATATCTTGTGTAGTTTTAAGCTAACTTTTTCACATTTTAAAACAAAGCTTTTGCATTTAATTTTAAATTGCTCCAAAAATTTCGTTTAATTTTATTAAATATTTTCAAAGTTATAGCAAAAAAAAAATTTAGACAAAAAAGTAGTTTTTTAATGTATATATATATATATATATATATATATATATATATATATATATATATATATATATATATATATATATATATATATATATATATATATATATATATATATATATATATATATATATATATATATATATATATATATATATATATATATATATATATATATATATATATATATATATAAAATTGCTAATATCTCTATAAATATTCAAGCTAAAATTACGAAATTTTATACAGCTGTTGCAAGTAAAAATTGAAGTAATCGATGCAAATTACGAGTTTTTTACTTGATTTTCTGGCATAGGGTGTTTAAAAATACTAGTTCTTTTTATCGGGGTTAATTCAAATGACCAATTTTGAATATAGTTTTCAAATTATAACTGCAAAACAGTAAATCGAATCTAGCAGCATTTAATATACTTTTAGAAATTCAATCGCATAATTTGAGTTCCAACAAATGACAATTTTTTTCATAAATTTACATATTTTAAATACGAAATCGCTTTTTTACAGTGATTCACCTATTATTATTGAGAGCTTATTTTCGAAACGAGAGAGTAAATTATAAAAATTTTCAATGCGCGGTTCGTAATTATGATGCAATATTTCGATCCTTATGCGAATTAATATCGAATATCTTATCTCTCACCATTTTAATAACCTTAGTCGTTTTTTTTTTTTCTTTAGTAGACGAGGCCACCTTTTCACAGATTTTCCTCTGATTACAGCATTTGAACGAGAAAGCGACATATATATACATATTATGGATTGGTTGTTGGAATCTTAAACACCTGCTCTTGGCTGGCCGATTATTCAATCAACCAGAAGAATAACAAAATGGAATGAATTCTCCTGCGGAAACTGCTAGTATCGACTTATCGAACAATTGAGCGAGAAAAGAATTATCTAAAATACCACTTGAGTTATACGGGAGAATGGTTTTGTTAAAAGGAACCACATCGTCTCGAACAACAACTGATTTCAAATACTGAGGATTTTTTTTCCTTTTAGAAAATGCTTAAATCATCTGCTCATTGCTTTTTCTATTTCTTTTTTTTTCAGATTTAAAATATCTACGTGGTATTTGTAAAACAGCGAAAAAAGTTTAAAATCATATTGCATGAAAATGAAATCAAAGAAGGTGCTATGATTTTCCCCAACTAGATTGCAGAATTTCCAACTATGAGGCTATGCATGGATATAATTCAATTAAGCATATACGCTTTGTGAGCTGCGAGAGTATGGTGGTTAAAGTAAGAAGCTGTCATTGTAACTGACCGGGGTTCGATCTCCGGTGGCGTCCTTAAATTCACCCAACCTTTGATGGATGGATTCTGAGATGATGTAAAAGCCGTCAGTTTGCAATATGCAACGATGTCCATATCGTCGACCATCATGCTATTGGTCATGAATTTAAGGAGCTTTGACCTCCATGATACTCCTTGGCCACAACGAGCTGCTGAACATACATTTTAAAATATTTTAAGGAATGTGTGATATTTTTCTATGCAAATTTATTTATTTTCTTCGCTGGGGGTGAATAAAAATATTGTCTGAAAAATGAACAAATTTTTTTTTCATTTAAATAAAATATATGTTAAAAATATATTTTTTCATTAAAAATATTATCACGCATACCCTGGCGGGAAGGCACTTCCCTCTTGCCCTCTTACTATCATTATCTCTGATTGGATAAGACTCAGCATTTATGGATATTTTAGCAAACAATGCGAAACAAAATTACAAAATATGTAAAATTTAAAATATACTCTTTTTTCTAAAAGACTAGATGTACTATTTTTGCGAAATAAGGGGGGGGGATGACATCAAATTTTTGAAATAATTTGAAAGATAAAAAAATAATATAAATCGTTTTCAATTGTAATTAAAATAAAACTTTTTAAGCTATATTTTATTTTAATCAAATTAAACTGAATACTAAACCAAATTTTAATCATTTTATTTTGTGGTACACTCTCTTTTTTGGGGAAATTAAGTGAACAAAAAATTGTCTCTCGGATCCAAAATAAAAACCTACGGTTTCGAAATTTTGAATAGTGGAAGCTGTATTAGATCAGGAAAAGAAAAGTTAAGACTGATTAGATAGTTAGTTTACAAAAAATTAACACTTTTTCTTTTCTTTTTTTTCTTTCCCGTTTTCTTTTCTTTTTTTTTCTTTCCCGTTTTCTTTTTTTTTTCTCTTACCTGTTTTAAATTAAGGAAAATTTATGAAAATATCTCAACAAAAGGTTTTTTACCATATTCTTCTCCCCTGAAAAGTAGATCGTAACCTTTTTGTCTAAAAACACCATTCTTTTCTTTTTTTTCAATTAAATAAAGCATTTCTCTCCCCCTTTGTATTTAAAAAAAGAAATCGTTTTCAAAATTTTTTTAAATTGATGGTTTAAACCAGGATTTTGTTTTTTTTCTTCTTCTCATTGTAAACAGCAGAGGGGGATGGCGCAGGGCGGCACCATTAAAAATGAATGTATTTATTACCATGAAGATCGATCATTGTTATTGAAAAAAAAATAGAATAAGTACAGAATACTATAAATATATTATGTATTAAAAGAAATAATAATATAAATTAAACGCAAAATATAATGTAATAAAATGAAAAATACTAAATTAAGTTAAAGTAAAATAAATATGAATAAGTAAACACTTGTTTTTCTTAAAATCTATTTTAACAAGACAATCGAACTTAATCACACTTTTCAGAGTTACAACGAATACGAAAAAGGTTTTTATTTTTTAAGAAGTTTTCATTCCAGATTTTTTTTTATTTATCGGATAGAGTAACTATTTGTGACTATTACTTATCACCTCATTTTTTTAATATAACACATATATTTACCTTATTTTTTTTATCAGATAGAGTAACTATTTGTGACTATTACTTATCACTTCTTTTTCTGGAATATGAAAAATATTTTTTCGTTACTTTTTCTATCAGATGGAGTAACTATCAGTGACTATCACTTATCACTTCATTTCTTTTAATATAACACATATATTAACCTTATTTAATTTATTAGATAGAGTAACTAATTGTGACTATTACCTATCACTTCTTTTTCTGGAAAATGAAAAATATATTTACGTTACTTTTTCTATCAGATAGAGTAACTATCAGTGACTATCACTTATCACCTCATTTTTTTTAATATAACACATATATTTACCTTATTATTTTTTATCAGATAGAGTAACTATTTGTGACTATTACTTATCACTTCTTTTTCTGGAATATGAAAAATATTTGTTCGTTACTTTTTCTATCAGATGGAGTAACTATCAGTGACTATCACTTATCACTTCATTTCTTTTAATATAACACATATATTAACCTTATTTAATTTATTAGATAGAGTAACTAATTGTGACTATTACCTATCACTTCTTTTTCTGGAAAATGAAAAATATATTTACGTTACTTTTTCTATCAGATAGAGTAACTATCAGTGACTATCACTTATCACCTCATTTTTTTAATATAACACATATATTTACCTTATTATTTTTTATCAGATAGAGTAACTATTTGTGACTATTACTTATCACTTCTTTTTCTGGAATATGAAAAATATTTGTTCGTTACTTTTTCTATCAGATGGAGTAACTATCAGTGACTATCACTTATCACTTCATTTCTTTTAATATAACTCATATATTAACCTTATTTAATTTATTAGATAGAGTAACTAATTGTGACCATTACCTATCACTTCTTTTTCTGGAAAATGAAAAATATATTTACGTTACTTTTTCTATCAGATAGAGTAACTATCAGTGATTATCAATTATCACTTCATTTCTTTTAATATAACACATATATTAACCTTATTTAATTTATTAGATAGAGTAACTATCAAGGATTATCATTTATCTTTTCTTTCTCTCGAATATACCTTACCTTTCTTTATCAGATAGAGTAATTATCAGAAACTATAACTAATTACTTCTTGCATATATTTACATATGAAAAAATGTTTTTGAGGAAAATATCAGTTATAATAGTAAATAATTACTGGTAATTACAGATTTTTTACTTCATTCAAATAAATGATTAAATGATATATTCTAATTCCCAGTTTTTTATTTAGTGAATAAACACGTGACTTTTCTACGCAATGATCAAAATTTTCTCTACCGTCTTTGTGGAGAAATATTATGATGGGCTATTCTGTTTAGGTGGCTAGATATTTAAGGCTCACCGCCTGGCTTATAAATTTTATATTATGTTTAATAACCGGCAGTGAACAGCTAACTCAATTTTGAGTATACGACTATCATTGTGCAACTCCGTAGCATTGTAATTTTGAACCCAACCCAGAAATAAAGAGAACTCGTGAATAAAGCTTTGGAATAAACTACCATTCGTGGAAAAATTATAGATTGGACTGACCCACATTTGCGTTACGTGGAGAGGAAGACCACGAAACCTCCCCACCGCTCAACGACAAAGTGATTCTAATCCATGATACTTCTACCACTAAGGATATTTTTCGTCAGCACTGTGTTTGGTGCGAACTGGGAGCAGAATTCTTACCAGCTATCTACCGCTGGGATTCAAACCTCGGTGATCCAATTGAAAGGTGATAACTCTATCCCCGGAGGCACCGCAGCTTGGGATTTAAAATTTTATTTTATTTTATAAACGTCGTTGAACAGCCGACCCAATTTTCAGCTTACGGTTACTAATGTTCAACGTCGTAACATGTAATTTTGAACTCAATCCAGAAGGCAAGGGAACTCCGGGATTAAGCATTGGGTCAAATTTTGCTTGCGTGAACGACTTTTTGGTGGAACTAAGCCACATTTACGTTACATGGAGGGGGAAACCCCGAAAACCTCCCAAGGTTAGTCTTGTCTTACGACTACTAATGTTCAGCCATGTAATTTTGAACACAAACCGAAGACAAGGGAACTCCTGGTCCGAAGGGAGAAATTTGCCTTCGTGGATGTCTTTTTGATGGAACTAACTGCCATTTGCGTTACATGGAGAGGAAAACCTCCCACGGTTAACCTGACGGTAAGGGGTCTCAAACCCATAATCCGTCTTCCACTGGGGATATTTTGCGTCAGCACTGTGGTCGGTGCGGTCCGGGAGTGGTATTCGCATCGACCAGTTATTGCTGGGATTCGAACCCGGTTAACCCCATTGGGAGGTGAGCTCTGAGAGCAGAGCCGTTGTCTCTCAGGAGATAGAGCACTCGCGCTCTAACGAGGTGAGCCAACGATAGCTGGTCTATACAGATTCTGCACTTGGCTAGCACCGAAGACAGAGCCGATGGAAAAAATACCCTCGTGAGTTACAATCCTTTTTGCCGTTCGACTAACCTTGAAAGGTTTTCGTGGTTTCCCACTACACGCAACTCAATGTCAAAACATGAAGGGGGAAAAAAAAGACCTCCACTGAGACAAGTTTGTCTTAATACTTAATTTTGGTTCTTATGGGTTAGTTACACGATTACGAAGCTGCGGAGTTGAATATCGATAGACGTAAACTCAAAAGTAAGTC
Source organism: Parasteatoda tepidariorum (assembly GCF_982258835.1). Classification (NCBI taxonomy): domain Eukaryota; kingdom Metazoa; phylum Arthropoda; class Arachnida; order Araneae; family Theridiidae; genus Parasteatoda; species Parasteatoda tepidariorum. The sequence continues at coordinate 94,156,958 of NC_141763.1, read as the reverse complement.
GTCTGTTCTACACAGCTCATAAAATAAGATAAAACGCAATAACAGCAGCAATAACGCTTGCAAAAATATTCATGCAAATAAAAGGAAAAAAGAAATTTGTTTAAAAACATTTTTTAATCTGCGTGTGACTTATAAAGAGTTTAAGAAAAAAACATATTTTTCAATGAGAAAGAAAGATAGTTTAACTCCTTATTAATGTCACTTTCAAATGATTATCTCTCTCTCAGTGATATTGTATCAAAAGCCACCTGTTAATGTTTTCACGATCTTTGATTCAATTTCGATAAACATATTATTCTGAGAAAATATGATTGGCAAGTTCCAAATGAAATTTTTATTGAACAAAATGCTAGATCGATAAGTTTTCATTGCATGCGAAGAAATTAATCTGTTGTTTATAAAGCTAATCACAGTTGCAATGGAACTGTGAGATTTCTTCTTTTTTTTTTTTTTTTGAAAAACATTTCTTAATCGAATGAGTTTCAGGTGAAATTTTCAAATTGTTAATTTTCGTTTTCTTGATATATATATATATATATATATATATATATATCATATTGATATTATATATATATATATATATATATATATATATATATATATATATATATATATATATATATATATATATATATATATATATATATATATATATATATATATATATATATATATATATATATATATATATATATATATATATATATATATATCATATTGATATTATATATATATATATATATATATATATATATATATATATATATATATATATATATATATATATATATATATATATATATATAATAAATAAATAGATACAAGAAAACACTAAGAAAGTTAAGAAAAACAATAAGTTTCATTTAATATTCATAAGTATAATATTACCTTGCGCACATCCATTTCGGGCCCATCCTTGGTAACTAACAAATCAAAACTCAGAATAACAAATCACTTCAGCAGTTCAGTAAGAACGACACTTTAAAAACCTCTTGTTACACTCAATTTGCGCTTTTGTTTTCATCTTTTGTTTTCATATTTTGTAATCTGGTAATCTTTCTGCGAAAACATTTTTAAATCATTCTTGAAAAATATCCGTCCATGTAAGTTGTTATGATTTTGAAACGCGCTTTATAGTCCCCCCTTTTTAATGTTTCTTCTTTTTATTTTATTTTATTATCTGTTTTTACATGTTATTTTTACTTTTATGATTTATTTTATTTGTGTTATTTTTTATTTGTGTCTCCTCACACTATTGTATTAATATATTTTGCTTTGGCTTTATTGATACAATATCAGAAAGCACTCTGTTTTGCTGATATAATCGTGTGGGCTGAAGAAAAGATTATATCTTTTTTTTCTTTTTTTTCCGGTTTTTTAATTAACATTTCATTTTTTTTTTTTAAATAAAATGTTGTTTGTTATTTTTTTTACTTATTATTTCCCACCTCCCTGTTTAATATGTCTATAATTTTTCTTTGTTTTATTCTTCATTTATATATATATATATATATATATATATATATATATATATATTATATATATATTATATACTTCATTATGAACTTATATATATACATATATATATATATTGCCATAGGATTCTAATCCGAGCGATAACTGATCGATAAGATTTACGCATCCGACTCGCACTGACCACAGTGTTGACGACAAATATCCACACTGGTAGAAGACGGATCATAGGTTAGAATCCCCTTGCCGTCGGTCTAACAGTGGGAGGTTTTCGTGGTTTCCCTTCCATGTAATGGAAGTGCGGATTAGTTTCCTTCCGCGATGGCAAACTTCTTCCAATACTTGATCCTGGAGTTCTCTTGTCTTCTGAACTGGGTTCAAAATTTCAAATCTACGGAGTTGAACAATGGTAGCCATAAACTCAAAAATGGGTCTTCTGTTCAACGAAGGCTATAAAGTAAAATAATAATTAAGAGCCGTGGTGGCATAGGAGATAAGGCGATCGCCTCCCAATGAGGCGACCCGGGTTCGAATCCTACTGATGGCTAGTCCATACGAACTCCACATCCGGCTCACTCTGACCACAGTGCTGACGTAAAATATTCTCCGATGTAGAAGACGGATCATGGGTTAGAGTCCCCTTACCATCAGGCTAACCGTGGAAGGTTACCTTCACGAAAGCAAATTTCTCCCAACATTCCATCCAAGAGTTCCCTTGCCTCTTATATTAAGTTACAAATAACAAGGCTATAGCATGGCTATGTTGGTAGTCATAAACTCAAAATTGGATCAACTGTTCAACGACGGTTATAAAATAAAGTAAAAAAATAATTCTGGGGCACCATGTATATTCCACAATGTTCCAAATCAAAATTCGAGGAAGATAAGATTCACAGTGTCTCAATTGTAATCGAGAAAAACATGAAGACTTTGCAAAGGAACTGGATCCAAGTTTTATTTCGTATTTCTGTTTTTAAACATGATTAACTGACCTAATTGATAGTGAATTCTGAGTGTAATGCGAATTCTTATGTAATGTGAATTTAAAACATTGTTATGTTTCTCAGTGTAAAAGGGGCACAATATTAATTTGTTGCCATAAATAAATATTTCAGTTGAGACAACGGTATTTTTTCATTCTTTCTATGAATAAATTCCTATCTTTAGCATACTTCCATAAAATGATTATTTGGAACATTTTTTTACGATAACTTTTTTTTATTTTTTAATCTTAATTCGTCCGACTTTCTCCCATAACTAATTTAGTAGCTAACACATTTTCAAAGATGCAAGTATAAAACTATTAATTAAACAAATAAAACAAAAAAATATATTTCAGATTTTTTTAAAAAAATCGATATTATGTTCGAATTTCCAGAATTGGATAACGAGTTAAATGAACAAACGATTACGCAGTGGTACTATTTGATAAAACAGAAGATTGTTATAAATATCCCCTGCAAATTGTCACCACGCAGGTGAAGTGAAGTGTCAATATCGAATAAAACTTACCGAGAATCTCGTCATTGAAGTAAAGATTAAACAATCCCTGAAGAACCTACACCTGTTGTATCACGCAAAAGAAACAAATTATCAGCTCCGGTTTATAGAAGAGGAAAACAACTTGTAACTAGGAAATTCCGTGTTTTGCCCTTCGAAAAAGTTAACTTCTTTTTATCGTTTTCTGTTTTAGTATGGCTAAACTTTCAAATAACGTGACATCGTCTGCGACATAAAAAGTTACGGTCCAAGTGACTACCTATCGAAAATAATTAATTAGCGGTTGTAAGAGATTTTCGGTTTGTGTAATTGTGTTATTTAAAACTCCATTTTATATATCTAAAACGAAATGGATACGAACGAGAAATTTAGAAAGAATTTCGATTTAATAATTGTAGGTTATGAATTGTTCTTAGGCTTAAGGCAAGTAATGAAACGCAACGAAAACTTTTGCATGTAATTCATGCAATTTGGAAAAATCTATTATAGGTAAGCAGAAAAAACAATTTTAGCTATATTTGAAAACCATGAAGTACATGTGAGGGAAAATAATACCTGGTTCAAAACAAATCGAATAATTCGTCAATAAAGGAATAAGATTCTAAATCCAGATTATAAGTAATTTTAAAGGAACAAATAGATTAAATTTTTTAATTAAATATCACGAATATTCATACATCTAAGGAATTTAGCGAGTAAATTTATTAATTATTAATTTAATAGCATGAATATTCATATGAATATTTTAATAGCATGAATATTCATTAAATTCTTCAGATGTATGAATATTCATGCTATTAAATTAATAATTAATAAATTTATTCGCTCATCTGAAGAATTTAATGCGTAAATTGTTTAATTATTTAATTAAATAGCATGGGTATTCATACATCTAAACAATTCAATGTGTAAACTCATAAAGCCTAAATTATTAAAATATTTGAATGACTTGAATGACCAAACTGTTTTTTGAAGAAAAACTACCCGGCAAAAAAACGAAAGAATATTCTGTTTCATATCATAAACTGTAATCATTATTGGGAACTTTAAGCTTAACACAAATGAAATGCGAATTACAACGTTATAAAACGTAAATTACCGGGCATCCAAAATATAAAGAAACGGCGAATATCTTGAAAAATTTGCATAGTATTGAAAATCTTAAAATTACTCACAAAAAATATTTTCATAACATGCGTTCAATAGGATAGCAAATTCGACCCCCTAATCTCTTCCTTAGAACTAAAGCTGGAACTTAAGAACTTAAGCTGGAATCAACAACAAAATTTTGGAACAGTAGTCCCCATGTTTTTTTCTCCGCAGATTAGGCCAATGTGAGCGTAACGCTCCCTATAAGTAAAGATGAGGGGAATTGCAGCAATCTAGAAAATATGATCCTAATAGTTTAGTCTGAAAATCAGTTAATTTTAATTGTTTGCGTATTTCACCACTTCTCGGGCACTTTTTAAGAGAAGTGAAAAATGTTGACTAAAAAAAATTTCATACAAAAATAACTTTTTAATAATCATTTATTTTTTTATTATATAAATACTGAAAATTTCGAAAAAGGAGCACTTTTAATAAACAGAACAATAATTTTCGGTTTGTGTTTTTTTCTTTTCTTCTTCCTTCTTTCCGTATTGCAAAGACAGGATTCGACAAGATCGGGGTAACAAAAGATATTATCAGTTAGTTGTAACTGATAATAAATTCATTGACGCTTTTTCGGCATCTTTTTGTAGTCAGAAAACGATACTTTTCTTTTTTATCAAAGTTTTTATTTGGTAGAAACAAAAATGATTTCTAGAGTTCTTCTACGAATGTTATTTTATGACTCTTTGCATTCACATTAAAGTCACACGATTTTGTGCTTTATAGTGTGCGTAGAATTGAATTTTTAATCCCCGTTCAAAATTTAAGACTGCATCAACATTTACTGACTTAATTAGAAAATCATACTTCTATTTAATGTAAGTGAAAAATACAGCTTATCTTTTCTTTACTTGAAATTTTAGTTCTATTCCTTCATTTTTAATCATTCGAGTAAATGTATGATCTATTTTCAAATAGAATGATTATTTGATGTTCGTGAATAAATAAGTGTAAAAAAAGTCACAAAAGTTTAAAAATAAAGCAAGAAATGTTTTCTCTGCATATCACCAATTACAAAAAAACATTACTATAAAAAAGATAATATAGTAAATCAACTACAGCGAAAAAATGTCTTTAAAAGTCATAATTTATCGTTCCAATAATCAGAAACTATTAGCATATGGGAAAAAAAAGGCCTACTTGTAACGAAAACAACATTATAATACATATTATTGTTAAATTTTTAGTTAAACCAATTGTAGTTTGAAAAAGTTATCGTGAGTTTGTAATTATAAAAAACACTATTTTGAAGGAACACTATTAAAAAAAAATATGTACAATTTTAAATCCCCATTCGCCTCCCATAGTTTAAAAATAAAAATGAGCTACACAGCTTAAAAGTTTTATTATTGCAAAAATTGTAACTTGGATCTCTCTCTTCTAGCAGCAAAGATGCAAACAAAAGTAACTTCATTTACACATCGACCGAAATGGAAGTATAAACAGACCGTTTTCTGATTCATTCAATTTAAATAAATGTAGAATATAATAGGCAAATTAAATAAGCTTTTATTTGATCCTAGCACTGATTATAGGCTTCTTCGCAAACATGACTTGCGCTTCTTTGCAAACAAGCAGTGATTATATGCTTCTTTTGGTGACATAAACAGGCTACTGCTGTTTATGCTACCAGAGTAAAGAAAATAAATAAATAAATAAATCAGATTCGTATTTGTTTTAACGTTACTTCTCTGTACGCTACAGTCTGTTTATGCTACCAAAGTAAAGAAAATAAATAAATCTGATTAGTTTTTGTTTTAACGAAAATCCTTTTTCAGTTCATTCATTTTCAGTTTATGCATACACTAAAATTTATGAGAAACTAAATTAAATGACACTCCAGTCCTGTGAATTCAACTGCTTGATATGGAACCCAATTTTAAAACTAGTAGTAATGAAACGATCTAATGAAAAATTTCATTCTTCATTCAGTCACTCAATATTTTCAAAATAAGAGATAAAATTTAGATCAATATATGTTTTTAAAATAATTAATAAAATTTAGATCATTGCATATTTTCAAAATAATTAAGAGTCTTTCGTTAATTTATGTGTTCACAATTGCTAATGAAATTTAGTCATCAAATTTGGTATTCCGAGAAAGATGGTGCATAATTCCACAGTCGAAAAAAATTGGGAACAGTTACCTTCCACCATTCCTTTTTCAGACTTAAAAAAAAAAAAAATCGGGTAAATATAAAAAGCAATAGATGGCGACACCACGAGACTTTCAAATAATAAAATCAAAAGCAATGGTAGGGGGAATACACGGCACGAGTCAGCAAGTTTGTGATCATTGCAGGGAATAAAACACGCGACAACAGATGGCAGATATCAACATTTGATGATCGTTTGATCCATTCCTCTTCAAAATCATTGCAGACGATCAGAAGAGATGCCACGCTCTTTTTTGATAAAGAAGAAACCCTTCTCCAATAAGATTGGAGTGATGATCACGCATTGCGATAGTGCCGCAAATAGCGATGGGCTAAATTTAATTCATTCGCAAAGTAAAGAAATTCCTTCCTCATTAGGTATGATAATAATTTTAATTTTTTTCTTCATTGATAAAATAAATTAAAAAAGTAAATTTATTATTGCTGGAAAAATCGTTTGCTTTTTCAATCTTATTGTTTTCATTTCATCTGTTGCTTCTTTTTTATTATTCGTTTTTCTTTTTTCAGAAATGAATTTATTAACTTATTTATAAAATTGTTTTTCATATATTAGAATTCTTATTAATTGCAATATTTTTAGTAAAAAATATTAATTACATTTTAATTTAAAAACCTATTATTGCGTAAAACATAATAACGCATTGGATAAACAAAATTAATACTATCTTATGCTTACTGTTATTATGTAATACTGATAAAAACTCACTACTGATTTTATTTATTACTGATTTTTTATTTATTTATTGCTGATTAAAACTCTTATTTTTAAAATGGTAATTTTCAGAATCTACTTAACTTAGTAATTTCGAACTTTATATTTTTGCATAAAAAAAAGAATCAATTCTACAGGATGTAATACTTCATTATGCCTTACAAATAGTTAATTATGCTATACTTTATTGTGTCTTACATTATATGCCTCAAAACAGAAATAATTACAATGAAAAAGGCAAGCTTCATCACCAATAATTTGTATAACAGTATGTAGCACCATAGCATCGTTTTTGTTTAAAATTTCTACAGCTTTTTAAGAGAGAAAAAAAAAGAAAAAGGAATCAAAATAATTATCATACTTCTTAACTGAACTTTTATTTTTCTATTTTTATAACTAAATTTTTTTTTAAAAAAACAGAAAATTGTTCAAAATAAATGCTTAACGTATTCAACACTACTCAAATTATTACAATCTAACAAATTGGATACTAAGCATATTGTTACCAATAGATAGAGAAAAGTCCTAGTTTATGGTGCCACGAAAGTGAAATATATTTATAAATTATACATTATAGACTATATATTATATATATATATATATATATATATATATATATATATATATATATATCATATATTTATAGAGAATAAATAATTACTGAAAATAAAACATTTCATATCCATTAAATTATTTCGGATAGATAAATATATGGATAGGTAGACGCGAACTTAGTTGTTAATGAGTAAAAAAAGAGTTAATAAGTAAAAGTAATTAATAAGTAAATAATTAATAAAGTTAATAAGTATGTAAGTAGTTAATAAGTAAATATAATATTTTCTAAAACCAATATACCCTCCTGACTAAATTATTCTTAAATATTGCCGACATAACTTGAAATGGCATAATGGTTCAGGCACTATGCTGTTACTATAAAATACGGGATTCTTTTCTCTTTTTCGGCTTGAAGCTTATCCAACTTTAGATCGATGGGTACCTGCTTGTCTAGCAAATAAAGGCTGCAAGTGCGCAATGCTGACCACATTACCACTATCAAGCCGTTGGTCATGAAATTTACTTTCTTCTGCTTCAGGTCATAAATTGGGAATTAAAAATGCGAGCTTCGAGATCTGTAAATGTATTGACAAGTATGTTTTCTGCGTTAGAATTCTTTACTTAATTGCACTTGCACTTATTAAATACAATCATAACAAGTAATAGAACATCCAAATCATGACATTTTGAACTAAGTACTTTTGAGTATTCTATCGTTAGATTGAATGTTATTCAGAAAGATTATTGTTTTTTTATCTCTGTATCAAAAAAGTAATTTACTTAATTGCACTTGCACTTATTAAATACAATCATAACAAGTAATAGAACATCCAAATCATGACATTTTGAACTAAGTACTTTTGAGTATTCTATCGTTGTATTGAATGTTATTCAGAAAGATTATTGTTTTTTTTTATCTCTGTATCAAAAGAGTAATTTACTTAATTGCACTTGCACTTATTAAATACAATCATAACAAGTAATAGAACATCCAAATCATGACATTTTGAACTAAGTACTTTTGAGTATTCTATCGTTACATTGAATGTTATTCAGGAAGATTATTGTTTTTTTATCTCTGTATCCAAAAAGTAATTTACTTAATTGCACTTGCACTTATTAAATACAATCATAACAAGTAATGGAACATCCAAATCACCAATCTTTTGAACTAAGTACTTTTATGTATTCTGTCGTTAGATTGAATGTTATTCAGAAAGATTATTGTTTTTTTATCTCTGTATCCAAAAAGTAATTTACTTAATTGCGCTTGCACTTATTAAATACAATCATAACAAGTAATAGAACATCCAAATCATGACATTTTGAACTAAGTACTTTTGAGTATTCTATCGTTATATCGAATGTTATTCAGAAAGATTATTGTTTTTTTATCTCTGTATCCAAAAAGTAATTTACTTAATTGCACTTGCACTTATTAAATACAATCACAACAAGTAATAGAACATCCAAATCATGACATTTTGAACAAAGTACTTTTGAGTATTCTATCGTTATATTGAATGTTATTCAGAAGGATTATTGTTTCTTATCTGCCTCCAAAATATACTTAACCCTTTAAAACAGAATTTGTATTAAACATATTTTTTATACTTCTTTCATTATTTTGCTTTAGTGTAGGTCAAAATAAGGGGAAATTATCTTCTTTTTTTTCTTTCGTTTACATCTTCATGATGGGAGAGTCATATATGCATTCTCAGGGCGGTGACAATCACGGTTAAAAAAGGTAAAACTGGTAGTCAAACTATTTTTATAGCCGTTTATTTGTGGGCAGAGTAATAATAGTTATCCTTATTTATGTCCCCAAGACTTAGTTCAAATTAAAGATTATATAGTTACACTTTTAACAAACATAGATTGAATGTATTAGATTTAAAGTGAATGCAAAAATGAGGTTGTCAAATTTGCCATGACCAAACTTAAGCTACCGCTTTTTATTTTTTTCCCATCCTGTTTCTGATTCCATACGGATATATTTGTGACTCGCCCGTCCCGAAAAGCTTAAAGGTAAAATTTTCTAAACACGGCTCACTTCCAAATAATAATTTTTAAATTATGCACTTATTTGCAGGTTATTTAGTTCTAAGAGAAACACTTATTCAGCATTAAAAATTTTTTAATTTGCAAAATCAATTATTGATAGTTTTTTTTAAATCTACTTCTTTTTTTGATTTAATATTTAAGTACAAATAATTCCGACAGTATAAAAGATTTTTCTAGTAACTATTAGACTGTTTTTTGCAATTAAAAAATTCCAAAATGTATTTTTGCTTGTAATTAGTGATTCAGAAAGAAATATATATAAAGGGGACAATGATGTCCCTTCTTCGTTAAAGAATGAAAAGAGGACACCATACCGCGAGAGAAGTTTTTCATGTCAAAATTTGTCTACTCCATTGGTATTTTAAAATTTAAAGTATAGAAAAAAAATATTTTCAATATCAAAATGCAAACAAATGATGGCAGCATAACTTCTCCACTGTATAATTTCAAGTAATCCTGCCATATTTTTTTCAGCTGTTAAAACTTTAAGGTTTAGGTTTAACCATGAATTACTTAACTCGGGTTTAACCATGAGTTAAGTAAGGTTAAATTTAAGTTGCTTTCAATGAACATAAAATCTCAATTGAAAAACTTTCTGTATGCATTGATTTATTCTTGTAACTTGTTTTACTCCTTTCGTCGCCATCTTATTTTCGAGGGATTCATTCGAAAATTTTTTTATAATGTTTAATCTTTATAGAACTCTACATTGATTCATACCACAGGGTTGAATTTGGTAAAAAACCAAAAAAAAACTGAAAATAGAAAAGCCAAAAACGCTAGGTGCAAGAATAATTTCTTAATAATTAAAAAAAAAAAAAAATCTCTGAAATTGGCGCGAAAAAAAAAGTGATGGTGGATTTATGCTTCCTACATACATAGGAAATATTTATCCACAGATTGTTATCAAAACTTTAAAAAAGAATAAACATCGATGCGAGTACTTTATTTATTTATTTAAATTGTGTGAACATGAATCTCGATGTTTGATTTTAGAATGACGTTAATACGAATCTTGATGTTTGGTTTTAAAATCGCGTAAATACGAATCTCAATGTTTCCTTTTTCTTAAAAAAATCGCGTGAATATGGATTCCGATTAATAATGTTTAAATCATTTGAACCCAAGTCTTAATAGTGACTTTTAAATCAAGTGAGTACGAAACACGATACTTAATATATCGCGTAAACAGAACATCCATTCATTCATCAGCTGATAGTAATTTTGACCTGAAACAGAGAACGATTAATCTTCAATTCAGTACCCCCAGAGGTATAATTTGTTATGGGAACATGGATGACTTTGTGACCCTACAGATTTAACGCGCACCAGTCTCCATTTACTGCACAGGGAGTCATCAGGAGGATGGATTTGAACACCCGTTCTCACGAACATGAGTCCAGCGCCCTGTCAGTCACCCTTCTCTATACTATAAATTACTTCTTATGAAGAAGATTAAAGAGAATTTGTTATGCAGGGATTTTCCCGCTGTCAAACGTCTTCTTAATATTGCCTCGTCATTATTTTCACTAAAGTGGTTTACAATTTAATTGTGTCTTGACTCTGGACACGCCATTAATGATATAAATATACGAATTATAAGTAATGATAAAGAACCCCTACGTAAACTTAATGAAAACTGGGCTTTCGGCCAAATCGTCTGAAATTTTGATTGGTTGTAATTAATTCTATTGCTGTTCCAAATACTTCACGGAAATCGTTCGACTTCATTTTTTTGCCAAAATATTTTTGAACGCAAGGAAATAAATTTATTTACCAAGTTGGAAATATATTTCTTGAAAATAATTACGATTTTACTTTATTTCGAAAAACCATATAAAATATTTGAAATTTAGAATCCAATCTTGAAAAGGCCTAAATTTTAACAGCTCCCAAAATTAAATTGAAAAAAAAAATGGTCGTTTCTAATGCTATTTGTTCATGCATATACGCACAAATATATATGTAAGCATTCTGCCTTATTTATGTACATTTATAGAACCATCACTTAAAAGAAATTCTCGAGACATTCACTGGTTTGTAATAGTTTTTTGTTTAACTGTCACCTCATCTTGAAATCATAAAGTTTGAGATGCCCTTTAAGTGTTACAAGTGATTTTTTTCCCCTTAAGAATCGTAAATTAGATGTGTAGAGGGTTGTTAACTAGAGTATTTATCCGAAACTTTTAAAGTGCCTACCTGGAAACAATACCAATAAACAGCTCTATGTAAAAAGAAAATTTTAGCTTATCTTCATATTATTCCAACTGCGATAAATTTCTAAATTTCAATAACTATTCAAATACACTGCTGGAAATTTTGAAATTTGTTGAACGAGAACACTGTTCTAATTTACAGCAAATTCAATAAGATGCTAAGTTTAAACCAAATCATCCAATTTAATTGGATTAGGATGCTTCACTCCTAGCTCGCTCCGCTCATCAGTCCCCGTAATTTCTTCTGATTTATCATTTATAAGTTCTCCAGGAAGGCAAATTTCTCCCAAAACTTGATCCAAGAGTTATCTTCTGGATTTTCTCGGATATATATATATATAGAGAGAGAGATAGTGAGAGAAAACAAGGGAAAAATTACAGAACAATGAAAAAAGGGGGAAAAAAGAGAAAAATAATAATAAAAATAAAAGTAACAAAAAACCGGTAAAAAAAGTCCAAAAATTTTAAAAAATCCGAAAAATAAAAGATATAATCTTTTCACCAGCTCACACGATTATATCCGCAAAAAATAGTGCTTTCTAATATTGCATCAATATAGCCAAAGCAAAATTTATCAATACAATAGTGTGAGAAACACTCAAAAAATTTTGCAAAAAATTACAGCAAATAAAATAGAACACAATAAGTATAAATATCACGTAGAAACAGGAAATAAAATATAAAGAATATGCTATATATATATATATATATATATATATATATATATATATATATATATATATATATATATATATATATATATATATATATATATATATATATATATATATATATATATATATATATATATATATATATATATATATATATATATATATATATATATATATATATATATATATATATATATATATATATATATATATATATATATATATATTATATATATATATATATTATATATATATATATATATATATATATATATATATATATATATATATATATATATATATATATATATATATATATATATATATATATATATATATATATATATATATATATATATATATATATATATATATATTTATATATATATATATATATATATATATATATATATATATATATATATATATATATATATATATATATATATATATATATATATATATATATATATATATATATATATATATATATATATATATATATATATATATTCAAGAGCCATTTCTCTGATGATTCGATTTAAATCTGTTTGCGAACATAGGTATTTTATATACAATATTTTATATATATTAAATACAATTTGCGCATGCATAACATTGTACATGAAGCTGATCGAATTTCTTTAAAAGTGATTTAAAATAGTATATTAATGTAATTTGCAGCAAAAAATAATAATTGCAAAAAGTTCAATACATTTAGACATCGATTTAAATAAGTCTATCTTAAAATGTAGCGTATTAAGGCAAATATCATAGGATTAAGCAAAAGCAAAAACGTAAGGAGAGTAAAATAAGAAAAATAAATATCAAAAGCAAATACCTCTAGATTAAGGATAATTTTATTGGAAAAAATACCTTTATGGATTTTATTAATTTTGTCCTATTGACAACCAAAAACATATGGAAATTAATGTGGGAAAACTGGATCCTACCGTGATTTTGCGGCTAATAAAAATGAAACGAAAACAATGGGAAACTGTGTTAGACCATTCGGTTTTTATTTTCGATAGAGATTTACAGCTCGTATTTGAAAATATTTATTAAAGTAACAATAGTCTCTGATTTAACAACGTTCACATTCCTGATTGGTTGGTTGATGCATTTGAAGCGTAAGACATTCGTATTGTCAACGATTTCATTGGATCCTGTGACACATAGCATTTGACTTTTATATATAGGTTAGAAACGTCAATATTTTCTATAAAAACACGTAACATTTTGTTTTCAAAATATACAATTATTGCAGCTATATTTAAGGACATTTTGTTAAACGTAACGAAATAGACGGATTACCTAGATTAAAATAAAATACTAAAATAAAATTAAAATAAAATAAAATACAGTGACTGCCCTTTCGATTATTTAATACAAAGAGAAAATGCAGGAACAAAAAATAAATACATCTTATCTTTCATATTTTGCAGGTTCAAAGTTACACCACTTAGTGCAATTTTTAAATTTCTTTTCCTCCAAAATTCATCGATATCTATTTACCTATATCTTGCTTAAAAATCTATCTGATCTATCTATAACTTACTCTAAAATCTATCCGAGCTATCTATAGCTTGCTCTGAAATCTATCTATAACCTATCTATCTATCTGCATACATCTTGCTCCGAAATCTATCTATAATCTATCATTTATTTTTAGGCAATCCAAAACTTATGGAAAGTCAAATGGAAGATTACAGAAATATCTCTCTGCAGCAAAGATTAAATCCATTATGTCATGAAGAAGACATAAAACATTTCTTAAGAATGCCATTTTTCTTTTTTCCTTACCAACACACTTCTTTTACAAATCCATTACTGCCCTACTGGAGAAATCAACATTTGCAATCCGCTGGCTCACTGGAACAATACCTTTTAGCAACCACGACGGCGCAGAAAGAAGCAAGCCATTACAAAAACCTTATATGGAGGCCTACAGATTTTGATTTGGATAAAAACAATGAAACAGTTCCACTTTACAATTTAAAATGTGACCGCTGTGGTGAAATAAGCAGCAAACGATTTTCTATTTCGAATAGAATGTGCACACAATGCATCGTGGAATCTAGTCCTATCGAAAAATCTCTGAAAAGGCCTGCTGTGAATAATTCGTCTCTTGAAATCAAAAGACGACATATGTTAGACAGAACGCCTCCTCCTCTGAGAAAAATGGAATTAAATAAAATCAAAAATGCGTCTAGCACGAAAACGACTTCAACTTTAAAGCCGCTGTTGCCAATAAATCAAATAGTAAAACAGGTGACGAATGTGGATAATATTGAAAATAAGTCAAAACAATTATTTCCTCAGAAGCTGGTGAGTATCTTTGCTTCATTTCGTTATAGAAATATTGATGTGATAATTAAACTTTTTATTGTCAAGGCCGTTTTATAAAAAAAATGTCGTTTACTCTAAAAAATATATGGTGTTTTCAATATAAATGTAAACAAAGATCTCGATCTCTTGACCTGCTCTATTTCCGGTTAGAAAGTATACAGCTGCTTATTACTTCTGCGAGACGATATTTTCAAACAAATAATGTTATTTTTAATAAAAGAAAGAAATTATATAGTTTCTGAGCTCAATTATGTTGTTTTCATAAGAAATCAATTATATTAAGTAATTCTGGTGAGTTTGAAGTTTAAATTTTGTTTTAGTCTTATTAAAAAAGGTGACATAGTTGCTAGATTTAGAAAGAAATCGCTTTTCCTGATTTGGTTTCTTTTAACTTGTTCATTGCTGTTTTTTCTTGTTGCAAGCCGTGCACCATCATGCGTTAGTGTTAGCTTATTGTTCGAGCAGCGAGATTAAGTTCATTTTACAAATTATCATTTAGGTTTAAATTTCCAAATTGGTATATTGTTAACAAGGTAAGAAGTGTTTTATAACGATTCGTTCTTCAAATGACAATTCTTAGGTCTTGAAATGGAAGGTCTTGAAATGGCGATTCTTATAACGATTCTTCTTTTATACACAAGGTTAACAAATACACGTGTACGAGAAATACTACTCAAGAGAGTCCCAAAACACAATGATCATATTGTGAACCAAATGGCTACAAGACGCGCCAAAACCAGTAACCCTGAACTATAGGCAGTAAGGAGCTTGCAGCGCTCCCTAGTGTAGAGCACACCATATACTGGAATTTTTTTTCGCACTCAGAAAAAAAAAACGGCTTTAGGGAGGATGAATACGAATCAGAATAGTACCGAATTTTAAGTCCTTTTGGGTTATGATGACAGTGCCTTGCAAGCAGTTCATATGCGTTTCTAACTTTTGCATCCATATTTTAAGCCTGATTCATACAAAATAGTGGGGAAAATTTTGTTCTTTCTGGATCAAATAGTGGAGAAAATTTGCCATCGTGATGAAACTTCCCCGCATTGTGCTACGTGGAGAGGAAAACCACGAAAATCTCCCATGGTTAGCCTTACGCCAAGGGTACTCTAAACCATAATCCGTCTACCACTGAGGATATTTAACGTCAGCACTGTTGTCGGTGTGAGTCGGGTGCGGAATTCATATTGACCAGCCATCGCTGGAATTCGAACCCGGTTCACCTCATTGGAAGGCGACCGCTCTATCCCCTGAGCCACCAAGCCTCTATGTGGTTGAGATTGATTTTAAAAAAATGAACTCATTTAGAGATGTATCGGAGCCGGGTACCCGGCGGAAATAGAAACTTACACCTTCGGCCGGATCTGGGTACTCGGTAAAAATTTGGATTTATTACTTCCAGTACCCGACCAGGTTATGGAAAACGATATGAAAATTATGTAATTTTCTATCGAAAATATCGTCAAAGAGATTTATAGTGTGCCTACATATAAAAATATGCTTTTTATTTTCATATTTTTTAATAAACTAAATTTTATTTATTTTTATTTTTTTAAAAGAAATGTGAATGACTGTTCTGATATAGAATGAATGATGTAAAAGTTTGCTAAGAAATGCAGACATCTACTAATAATGGATTTAATAATAAATTAATTCATCGTTTGATTCACTTAAACTTTCAATAGCATAATGAAGTTTCTGTAAAACGTCGGATATTTTTTTAAAACATTTTGACAAAATAACGATTTATTAGATGAAAAATATTTTAACTATCAGGGTTTAATTTTTAACATCTAATAACTATAAAAATAATGAGATTTATCTTTGTACAATCTCTTTCACTTTACGACACACACTGAGAAAATTTATCGTATAACTTGTAACCAAAATTAAAAACAAAAGATTTATAAAAGCGTCTTTGCTGTCTTTTAATGTTACAATTCTCTCTTCATATTCAAGTAATTTTGGGCTTCAAAAATGATAAAGTAATTTCTAGAAGCGACTTATAGATAAGTAAAAAAAAATTTCCGTATTTATGTAACATAAATAGGAAGAAAGAAAAAAGACGATAACCTTTCATGGGTTACCCTGACGGTAAGAAAAATTGTAAAACATTAAATAGATTCAGCAAACGAGAAAGGAACACGTTTTCTAGCAAAAATATAATTTAAAGTTACCGATGACCGTTTTTATCAATGCATGCTTTACTTTAATATAAATGTAAACCAATTAATATGTTATAAAACATTTCCGAAAGAGTTTTAAGTAATTTTCATTTTATTTAATTTACGGTGTTGAACAGCCAATCCAATTTTGAGTTTACGACTATCAATGTTCAACTCCGTAGTCTTGTCATTTTGAACCCAACCCATAAAACAAGGAAATTCCTGAATCAAGCATTGGGCAAAACTTTTTGATGGAACTAAACCGCATTTGCGTTACATATTGAGGAAAACCACACAATCCTCCTACGGTTAACCCGGAGGCAAAGAGGTCCAAACCCATGAGTCATCTACCACTAAGGATATTTTACGTCAGCACTGTGGTCGGTGCGAGCCGGGTGTAGAATTCGTATCAACCAGCCACAGCTGAGATTCGAACCTGGTTCACCTCATTTTAAGGCTAATGCTCTATCCGCTGAGCCACCGTGACTCTGTGTTAAGTTAAGTAAAAATAAAGAGGTTCTCCTTTGCTTATAAAACAAAAAACTTTTTTTTTCAAACTATATGTTTTTTTAAACTCTGTTAAATTAAAGGACAAGAGACACGAGAGAAAACACACAAGAGAAAATGACTTCACAGTCCAGTGTTTCCTTCTCTTCCTGACTCCATGTAACTTTTACTGTAATCCACATTTATGTTAAAGCCCTTCATTAGAATTTTATTATTTTACGAAGTTATCCATAGATGGCAGCACAAACTAAAAGTGAGAAGACTACTTCCCATCAACATTTAAAAATTAATGATTTTGTTGAGAAGTATGCTTCCCACGGTCTTGTCCAGAATTAAATAAATAGCCAACTACTAGTCATTGAACTAATTATACTTGGCTTCGGAATTTATGAATATAAAGGCAGTTCATTAAAAAAAAAAAATAGTTCACTCAATAATTTATAATTGCATCGTATTTGCAGAGAAATGCATGCATTTCATTAGCACAGAATTAAATAATTAGCAAACTACGGATAATTTAACTAATTACATTTGGTTTCGGAATTCATGAATTTAAAGGCAGTTTATTAAAAAATGGTTCACTAAATAATTTATAATTGTATCGTACATTTTCGTAATAGTCGAGAAAATACATAGCTCTGAAACGATTTCTTCTTAGGGGAATGACGGACAAAAAAGAAACGAACATCCACCTTCAGTGGGTTCCAAGATATTCACTTGTAAGCAGTGTGGAAAGTCCTTCAAGCGATCCTCTACGCTGTCAACCCATCTTCTGATCCACCTGAACATTAGGCCCTACCCCTGCACCTACTGCGGGAAGAGTTTCCACCAAAAGTCAGACATGAAAAAGCACACCTACATACACACAGGTAAAGCAACATTTATAAAATAATTTCAAATATTCAATGCGAAACTAAATCTCTCAAATATTCTAGGATTCTGTTTAAATATTTGAGGCAATTCGATTCAAATTAACTCAACTCACTTTTTTAAAAAGCTAACTTTTTTGTTTCTTTGCAATTAGCTGTTTTCTAGAAGAGTTCCTTTCATATTCTACTAAATCTTTGTAACCCTTTATACTAAAAAATAAGAAAAAGTGATTAACTTTTATTAATTTCTTTATAAAAAAAAAAAGCTTTTAGCTTTGTGAATAGAAGATTTTAAGAATTATTTCTAAATTTTTAATTTTAGAAAAGCGCTGGTTGCAAATTTTTCTAATTCAATGATTGTAAAACATGTAGAGCATGATAGTAAATTTTAGTTATAACATATGCACACTATTTCAACACAACGAAAGAACAGCCATTTCAGCATTATGTTCTTTAAAAGTTATCACGAAAATTTAAGTAAAAGACAATGTAGGGTGGATTTATATAGAGACATTCTAGAGTACTTTTCGGTTTTTTTTAAAAAATACTTCAAGGGTTGTAATTCAATTATTAAGATACAATATTTCTTTGATTCAATTACTATAATTTAATTTGATAAGAATATAAGATACAATTATTATAACTTATATTTCTTTGATGCAATTCTTATGAAACAATAATAAACAGACTTCCTGAAATACTTCTTTGGTTCAATGATTAGAAAATAGTTAGATGCATTTGATTCAATTATAGGAGATTTTCTGGAATTTTATATTGAACTATACTTCAAGAGACTTTCCAGAATATTTTTTATAAAGAATTAAAAGAAAACCTTAACTGCAAAGAAATCTAAGTCACACTAATTGCATCATATATAATAATTGTATTATATATGATACAATTATTATGACTTCTATTTCTTTGATGTAATTAATACGAAACAATAATCAAAGAGACTTCTTAAAATACTTTTTTGGCTCAATAATTAGATGCATTTGATTCAATTATAGGAGATCTCCTGGAATTTCTTATTAATTCAATTATAGGAGATCTCCTGGAATTTCTTATTGATTCAATTATAGGAGATCTCCTGGAATTTCTTATTGATTCAATTATAGGAGATCTCCTGGAATTTCTTATTGATTCAATTATAGGAGATCTCCTGGAATTTCTTATTGATTCAATTATAGGAGATCTCCTGGAATTTCTTATTGATTCAATTATAGGAGATTTTCTGGAATTTTGTATTGAACTATACTTCAATAATAAAAGAGACTTTTTAGAATAGTTTTCTTAAGTACAATTAAAAGAAAAACTTAACTGGGTTTGATATGAAACATATCATACTATTTTGAACAGCCTTTAGAACTTTTAATCAAAAAACCTTCTTTGAATATACTAAGAAATTTTTTTTCTTCAACTTGCAGGTGAAAAACCACATAAGTGTGAAGTTTGTGGCAAAGCTTTCAGTCAATCTTCGAACCTCATCACTCACAGTCGTAAACATTCTGGATTCAAGCCTTTCCCCTGCGGTGTCTGCAGTAGAACATTCCAGAGGAAAATCGACCTCCTACGACACATGGATTCTAAACACTATTCTATGACCTATTTAGATGCCTCTACTAGTCTGTAAATATTTATACACTATATTCTATGTAAAAAATAAATTTATCTGCACATAACTCTCTCATTACTTGCATGTACATTTTTATGTATTTTTTTTAAATATCATGGGGCATTTTATTTTATAACCAGCATTGAATAGCCGACCCAATTCTGAGTTAATGACTATCAATGTTCAACTCTATAGCTATGCAATTTTGAACCCAACCTTCAGTCCCTAGTCACATTATTAGACGCACTATAAGATTTTATTTAAATTCTTAATTATCATGAGATACTATACAACATTAATGTTTTTACGCGACTAAAACTGGTTTATACTTGTTTATGTTCGTGTATCAGTTGGTTAACATTGTAATGCAATACGTTAAAAATATATACCCATAGGAAGTATAGAAAAAAAATCTCCTGAATAAAAACCCATTACATGTATGCTTAAATATAAAAGTTTTGCATATAAACTCGTGCATAACATGCAATTATTTAAATACTACAATGCATCGAATAATTTGGTCTATATATTATACCTGATATAATAAGTTTTCTATAATTATATACTACATCGTCTAATTTATCCGATTGTCGAATTTATATTATCTATCGACTAATTCAACCAATTGATACACAAACGCATACAACTGCAAACTGGTTTCAGTAACGTAAAAACAATAAAGCTGCACAGTATCACCTGATAATTAAGATTTCATATAGAATCTCATAGTGCACCTGTAGAAGACAATGGAACTCCTTGATTCAGGGATCCATAATTGGGACAAACTAGCCTCTATAGAGGACTTTTTTCGACGAAACCAACCCGCATTCACATTACATGAAGAGGAAAACCATGAAATCTTCTTACACTAAGTTCGGTAGCAGGGGTTTTTAACCCATGGTCCGCCTACTACTGAAGATAATTTTCATCGGCGCCGAGAATGGTGTGAGCCTGGAGCAGAATTCCTATTAATCAGCCACTGTTGGGATTCAAACCTGGTCACCTCACTAGAAGTCACCTGAGCATGGGCGTCGTTTGCAGGGGATCGGACAGTCTCACTAATTAGAAATCTTTTCAAGTCCCCTCTAATATTTCAGACAAATAACGAAAATTTTCACGAATGATTATTCATATGAACTTATGAAAGGTAGAAAGCAAGAAAGAAATTTATTGTTTTAAGTGGTTTAACAAATTAAATAATAATTATTTGAAGAGGGAAATTTAAAGAAATAATGTGACCATGAATTTTAATTTAGTCCCCCTCAAAAATTCGATGCCAGCGTTCCCCAAGCACTCATTATGGGACACTTGACGTTCGCTCGGATGAACTATTGAGAACATATTTTTCACATTATTGCAACGTGTTCCATATTATGAAGATCAAAAATACCAAACATGCCAATTACCAAACTAGGTATCAATACCTAGAAGTACAACAGCACAGAAATATACACAGTTAGCGATTAGGAAATTAAAATTAGCGCAATTTAAAGGTGTATATATTACTACTTAATTCTATAAAGGTAATTCAAATATTTAGGAAATTAAGCATGAATTTACTATTTTAAAATAAAGAGAATAACACCTAGCTGATGGTATTAAATTAAAAAATTATGCAAAACTGAAATTTCATACATCATTATAAAATAAAATTTTATTGATTACATGGAATCAATGTTCTTGTTTTTGTTTAAAATAGAACTAGCCCCCGTTGTCTTTTTAGCATCCTCCATTTTAAATGCTATAAAGTTCTGCTCACAGCATTTCAAATTTCAGTTTATTTTCTTTTGATTTCTGTAAGGAGAGACGTTTTAGAATAGCGTATTCGAAAGGGGAAAACAGAGATTTCTTTCCTTCTTTTCTATTTCATTCCTATCATATCGTTTTTTTCCATTAATTGCAAACAACAAAATTCCATAACTCTTGATGGCCAATGGAAACAAAAACTTATTTGAAACAAACTCTTACATAAATTATCAATAATAGTAATTTTTTATTTGAAACAAACTCTTACATAAATTATCAATAATAGTAATTTTATTAGTCAATCAGAAGACCATAATCTTGAAATCGTAATGGTTAAAAACATTGTTTTTCCAGTAATAATAAAAATTAAAATAAACTTCTTAGAAGTTTGAAAGTGAAAAATAAAGTTGAAGAAAATTTTAAAACATGTAAAACATTTAATACAAGAAACAAAAGTTTTCCCTAAAAATTAAAATGGGCAGGGCACTGATAAAATGAACTTTTAAAGGTGCGTTTTCTCTTTTTTAAAAAAAAGGTATTTAAAATTACTTACAAAAATTTAGCGAGTTGAGAATAATCGTAACAAAGTAAATATTTGCAATAGTAATCGGAATTTAACCTATAAACACAGATAATTTTACCAATGTGTAATTATAATTTAAGCAGTGAATTAATTTTCTTCAAAATCGTATCTGAATTAATAGGCAGTTCTTTTAAGGGATGGCGGCTTATTCTTACAAAGAGGGCACATTTATTGAGGCAAGCAGGGTGGGCAGACCTTCATAAAACACTTAGGAAAAACATTTCATAAAAATATAACATAGCAGCCAATACTCAAGTAAAAAGCAACAGCAATGACGAAATATGGCAATAACTGACAAAAAGATTTCTATATAACATTTATTAAATTATCAATAAATAAATAATAATTTAAATATATATATGTAAAAAGCCATTTAAATACAAATAAATAATATGCAAAAATTAAGTAAAAAAAAAACAGCTTTTGATTTTATGAAAAAATGTGTCTATGTTCAAATGCATAAATATGATAATTGCACTGGTCAAAATATGATTATAATTGCTTGATACTTTAGAATGGCTCAAAACAGCACATCATTGTTCAGGCCCAGGTATTCTAAAAAATATAAAAATATAGCACAGTTCAATTTCAAAATATTCTTTTAAAGAACAAGGAAAAGAAAACATATGTTTTATTTTTTTAAAGAATGCAACATTATGTTTTTGTTGTTTCTAATGCCACTTGCCAATGCCAGCAAACCTGCTTGGTGAAACCAAGCGAATTTAAGGCAGAGGATAAGTTTCATTTTATCGGTGGCGCCATCTATGGCCAAGAATACAACTTTAGCCACACACACGTCAGTGCCTGTTTATAGGGCAGACCCATTCATACATCCACAGATCATAATTTTGACCTGAACCAGAGAATGATTCAGAACTCCCATCATCCCTCTCATTCTCCAATTCAGAACTCCCAGAGGTATGATTTGTTATGAGAATATGAAGGACTATGTGACCCAACTGATTTAACGTGCAACAGTCACCATTTACTATACGGGAAGTCTTTGGCCAGTGGGGATCGAACTCACATTATGTTTTAACACAACTCAAACACCAAAACCTATATTACTTGATTAAAAACTTTCGCTTCAAAAAAAATAGAAATTGGAAATAACAGGTGACATATTTCAAGCATTCAAATACAGGAGCCTATTTTCAAAACTTGCCAGACATGAATGAGAAAAAAACTAGAAAAAACCACAGTATCAGAGAGAAGAAAAAAAGATGTGAAACAGTACAAGAAAAACCACAGTGTCCGAGAGGCGCAAATGATGGTAAAATGCATATTCACATGTCATGGAGAAGTGATGAAGAACTAATTTCATTAACAAGGGAATTCATACTTATATGAATAAAACAATATTCCAGAGCATCAAGTTGAGCTGATGTGACTGGGGTGGAAATAATTTAAGCATTGTCCAAATTGAATTTATACCCAAGATTTCTAAATAACTTAAAATCATCTTCATTGGTACAACAGCACAGGGTAGCCATGAACCTCTCCAGAACATTTCTTAGTGCATTTCTCTCTGTTACCTGATCATGCAAGTTCAATACCATCATTGCTTTAAAATTTGCTTTAATGGAGTTGAAGCATCAATGTTTCAGGCATCTTCTAGCTCTATTACCAAGTTGTTTACGTTTGAAAATTTTATATGTTGAGCAAGTTGCATCCAAATGGCAAATATGCCCTGCAAATCTCAGAAAGTTGATCAAGAAACTGAAGAAATTTTTTTCAGATTTTACGATCCTGTTTTTAGATATGACAAACCATTTCAGATATCAGATCCTTTATTGGAACACAATATTTATTGCTCCATGATTTTAAAAGACATAGATTTCATAGACAAACAACAATTAATGATTTTTTTTTTTAAATTAGTACAATTTTTATATTTTTAAGGAAATATAACAGCATATAGATATAAGGTATATTTGTTTACAATTTATTTTCAAACTCAGTTGATGGGGCTTAAATTTTTAAAAGGATCATATTTTGTGATTTATTTAATGTCATCAAAACCATTGTGCCTCAAAATGATCGATCACATTAAGCACACTACTGTATCCCAAACAGACTTAAGAAGTCAAAATTTGAAGTTTATATATACACACAGTGGAGTCTTGGTTTTAAGTCGTCTGTTTGGTAGGTTACCTCATTTCCTACATAATTTTCTGCTGGTCTGTGAAAATTGCCTACGCCGATAATGTTAAATAATCCTGGATATTACGCTACCCTTTTAAGGAAAATCCCTCTTTATACATTCCTTTAGAAGATCAAAATCATTTTTTTTTTGTCCACAAAGCTTGCAAACTTTTTCCGAGTTTTCTTTTATTTTTCTCCTTAAAAAACAAGAGACTTATTTATTAGCTGTTTGTAGTTCTTTTTTACATTGCAACTGGTTGGGCTGCTAAGCAACTGGTTGGGTAATCATTTCTTTTTTTTCTTATTGGGGCGACCTGCGGGATGTTTCGGAAGTAAAAATAAATGTTCCGGAAGTTCTGAATTTGAATGCTACAGTGTCTACTAAAATGCATTACAAATGGGCTTTATTAAACTTCTAGGAGTTATTTACTCCTCACTATTCAATGGGAATATTGGACCTTTGGAATAAAATTGCATGGCTGAAAATCTTCAGAAGCCGACGACACGTATATCGACTGCAACACACATTCCATTACTTCTCAATTCCTTCAATGGATATAAATTTTTATGCTAATGGATTCTTCCTAACTGCCAGGATTCACTGAAGAAGGATAGGTGGGCCCTAGCCTTCTTTAGAATTTTATTCCATGCTGTTTTGTTCCTGATTGAGGTTTTCCAGTTAGTTTTTCTAATAGTTTTAATGACTATTTTCATATAGTTAATCCATCTTTTGTTTTGTTTTTCCAGATACTAAATGGTTTGGACAAGATCTTTTTAGTGGCTCAAACATCCTCCAATATTATTAAGTGTCCTGCCCATTTAAACCTATGTATAGCTAAAAATTTAAGCATGTCTGGATTTTTAATAATTTATAGATTTCGGAGCTCGTGCTTCCTCTCCAATAATATTCTAAGACCTCCAAATATATTTCTCAATATTTTTCTTTCAAATCTAGCAAGCATCACTTCATCTTTTGTGTTCATAGTCACTGCTTTAGAGGCATAAAGGAATGAATGGCTCGCATTAAAGTTTCGTAAAGGAAAATTTTGGTCAATTGGTTAGAAGTACAAAAAAGTAAAACAAAAAATAGAATTTGACATTTGGTTTTTAGTGGCAATATTAAATAAAAAAATAAACTTTTATATTTATTGAGAAAGGAAGAGTGTACCTATTTTTGTAACGAGACTTTGGACGGCAGGATGCACTGTCTATAGATTTTGCAGGAGGCAGATCATCTAGGACATCCGGAGATAAGCTTTCATCACTCAACAGGGACTCATAAGCACCTAATATATAAGGATATGAAATATTTAAGAAAAATAAAAAAAACTATTATAAATATTCTAAGTAAAAATACAGGTTTTATGAAGCTTAAAAAAACTTAAGGTAAGTATACTAGTCCTCAAATATTTATGAACAAACTTTTCAATAATATTTGTGTTGGCAATTAGATGTGTGAACCAAAAAAAAAAAAATTTATTTGAGAAAAATACACTTTGAAAAAAGGAAAAAAAATTTGAAGTTGATAAAAAATATATTTTAAATGAATTTTCAGTAGACATATAAAATTCTTAGTTCAAGTTCAAATTTATGGTTCTTTATTTAGAAAAAAATAGCAAAGCCATCTATTTTTATAAAAAGCGAATAATTGTTAAATTTAAAATGCTAAATAAAAAAGTTTACCAGTGATAACTTTTGTTGTAGTTTATAAAAGAAAAGCTTGCAAACAATAATTTTTTACTTATAATATATTTAAAACACATTTTAACACATCATGGATAAAAAATATTATGTGTAAAAATATTATGGATTCTTAAAAAACTAAATTACATGTTCTAAAAAGACAGAAAAGACCAGAATACTAGACCCGGTATAATCAGACAACAATCAGGTCCTTTATGTTATCAACATGTCATATAATGGAAAAGCAGCCTAAAAGTCACACATAACTGTTAGGAACTCATAACAGTTATAAAAATGGCACATAGTTTGTTAAAAAGCATCATTTCATACGACAAAACCTTAAACAAACTTAGTTTTTTAAAAAAAATAGCAATAATAACTTCATACCACTTCCATAAAGTAAATCTGACGGATTGAGAAAGTCCTGAATCCTTGGGGTGTAAGAATCTTCCCCATAGAAATCAGCCTCATCTAATTGCTGGGACTCAATCATTTCAAGCCACTGGCAATTATGCCAACGGAATTTCTCAATTTGGATCTTCTTGGCCCACTCTTCATTATACTCCTATTAATTAAAATATGTGTTAACATTAGTATCAGTTTTAGTGTATGGAAATGCAAATAATAGCATTTTATGCTGATAGATGGAGTTCGGTAATGTTTAATAAAGTTGAATATGCTATGCTATCATTAAGACCAGATTGTACGAGATTTAACGATAACAGTTGACCATCCAGTCTCACTCATCAATTTGTTTCAAATGTTTCTATTCAATAAAATTGTGTTCTTTTAAATAAAATATATTTAAAAAAACACTTATGATTGCTATTAGATAAACAAAAATTTTTAAAAAAAATTACAACAAAACCATTTTTTTTTTGGTAAAAATAATGGTCACTTAGATGTATCAAACTCAAATTAATTCTTTTTTCCCAAACTTATACTTTTATTAAATTATCTGATTTTTTAATTTTTATAAAAATTTTCTTGTTTTTTTTTGGCATTTTTATGTAACTCTAAGACTTTTCCTTCATCTGTTGTCACCCAGTACTTTTATAAATTTCAAAAAATTTACAAAATAGGTAAAAAGGTAAAATTCAAGGTCATCAGGCAGATCTCAGGGGTGAGCGATTCAAGGGGTAGTCTCTCAGTATTTATGGAGTAGATCAATAATTCAAGTGCATTCAATTGAAAAGTAAAACCTGCCTTTTCACTAAAAACCAATACATCTTGCATTTACAAAACATCCAGAAAGTGGGAAGAATAAGTGTTAGAGACTTTTAGATTTCTTTAAAAAAAATTTGTGGTAATCATTTTTTTAATATTTAGACTACTTGACTTCATGAAAATGATGATTGTTAAATCTTTTCTCCAAAATAGAAATATATTTCAACAAATAAGGCATAAGAAAGATGGTGTTACTAATTTCTGCCTGACCAGAAGAGGATGTTGTAATCACTCACAATAATTCTGTAATCACTTATGTGGCAGGCAACGGATTAAATTGGATGGCTCATTGGAGAGCCCCATTTCTTATCATATTTTTTTATTGTTTTTATTAATAAATTTGTTGTTATTAAATATGGTTTCTTTATTAATGCACCCATTCACCACTGAATCATTCTGCAACAGATGGAAAAGTGAGTCAAATTTAAATTTTTGAAGTTAATTATAGCATATTTTTTAATTGCTTAAACCATATCACCCTTACTAACCTAAAAGAATATTTTCTTTTATGCTAAACATAAGACAACCTCATGTCAATTTAATTTGTTTACTTATTAGTTTGAATTCTATAAATCTATAATTGGGACCTTACATTTAGTTATATAAATTATTACTGTTTCAATATATTTTGACCTCTGAGTATAGGTACATTTTTCTCATCATTTCTAAAACAGAAAAGAGGACTTATAATATGAAAATCAGCTTTCTTTTTTCATATTTTGGAGGCACCTAGTTCAGACTATTTCTCTATACTGTTATCTACAGAAAGTATACCTAAGCAGTGAAATTATGTCAAAATATATTAGAATACACAGGTGGTAAACATAGAAATTGTCCTTGAAAAACTTTTTAAAAAAATTAAAAAAAAACTGGTGGTGAGTATACTGAAATACTCAAAGCTTGACTCTTCAATCTCTCAATTATTTAAAAAATTATTTCTAAACAATTGAAAACTTATGAAAGAAAACTAAGACAATGCATTTTCTCCCATTCTCATTGTCAACATATAAACTTTATAGAACTCATTAACCTAAATTCACTAAAATATCATCAACTCAAAGTTCTTCAATTATAATCCAAGTTCAAGACAAATACATTTAGCTAGAGATGAAGATGTTGTTGCTGTTTAAAAATAGTAATTTCAGTTTCACAGTCATACGTTTACAATTTAAAAAAAAAGATTCAACATGCCTTAAATATTCAATTTGCACACAAATATAATACTCATAACAATCTAAACTGCAACAAAATTGAATGATTCCAAAATCTAGGAATTTTTGAAGTTAAATAATAATAAATCATAGAATTTTAAAATATTAATAAGCCGGTTCAAGTTATTTGATAGTTTGATTATTTATATAATTTGTATAAATAATAATTTGAATTTGTAGAAAACATTCATGGCATAAAGTAATTTATGGCATTATATTTTTCTTTTATAAAAACAATAACAGCAATTGTATAGCTTGCAATTTTCTTTTAACTCCTTGACTAGGTTATAAATCAATTATAGAAAAAAAAATTCCCAACTTTCATGAGCTTTCAAGTACATTTTATCAAAATTCAGACTAATTATACTTAAAACAAGCTGTCACATAGAAACAGTGTCCTTAACCATTTTTGTATCTTCATTTAACAAAATTATATTCTGAATTCTGATTATAGTTCTTGCTGTCAAAATTGTGATGAACTGCCCCTACTACAAGCTTTTTAAGATAAAATTATTGGCTTAAGCCCATATCTTGTCACTTGATACATGGAGCCAATCGGGGAGCGAACATCTTTTATAAATGGTCGTAATAGCAAGTAACTTACCGATATTATTTCCAGGCTTCTATCACAAAGTTTCCTGATTTCAGTATTTTTATCATGCATCAAATCAAGCAAATATCCCGGAATTTCTGAGACACTTGATAAGGAGAATAAATAGTTTATTGAATAGCCAGGTACACATTTTCTAGGAAAAGAGCAGATAAAAGAAAAACAAAAGAGAATGTTAAATTTAAAACAAATGCTCCAGATTTTAAATTTTATATAAGAATTGCATCTTTCATTTAAGGGGTTTGCATATAATTAAACTTGAGGTAAACATATTTCAAATTTTGAATTAAGTTGTGTAGTACATGATTTTAAGATTTGAAAGATATGTTTAAAAAGTCATTAAAAAATTTATTTTATATATATATACACTATATATTTATATATATATTATTTTATATATATATATACAATCAAGAGCCAAAACATTATGACCACCTCTTAATAACGAGTTGGCCCACCTTTAGCCCGCAACACAGCTGCAACCCGCCTTAGCATGGAGGCCACAAGTCCTTGGTAGATAGCCGGAGACAGATTGTACCAGATGTTTAAGTAACGGTCACTCAAATCCGAGATATTGCGACTTAGTGGTCTTTCTCAGTGGTCATTCAGAATTCTGAGCTGCCGTTCCATGACATCTCAAATGTGTTCTATCGGATTCAGATCCGGTGAGCCAGGACATTAACTGGAATTCAACATCATGTTCCTGGAACCACTCCAACACAATTTGAGCCTTGTGACATGGGGCTTTGTCCTGTTGGAAAATTCCATTTCCAGCTGGAAAAACAGAGGCCATGCAAGGGTGCAACTGGTCTGCAATGATGTTCAGATACCCTGTAGCATTTATGGTCTGCTCTACCACAACCACGGATCCCAGAAACGTCCAAGAGAACGTACCCCCAAGCATGATACCGCTACCACCGGCCTGTGTATGACCTACTGTACATTGAGGGAGCAACTGTTCGCCTGGAAGACGGCATATCCTGACAAGGCCATCGGCGTGATGAATGACAAACCGTGATTCATCTGACCAGGCAACTCTCTCCCACAGATCCATGAACCAGTCCTGATGTTCCCGGGCCCTGTGCAGGCGTTTTTGGCGATGACGCTTGGTCAGCAAAGGCACATGAGTGGGACCTTTGCTGAGTAGCCCCATATCCAACAGTCTCCACTGAACTGTGTGCTCTGATACCATTCTACTTGACTCTGCATTGTATTGGGCTGTCAGTTGAGACACTGTCTGATTCCGGTTTTGCTTCACCAAGGGAGACAATCTCCGACGACCTTTTTCTTTGATAGTGTGTGGACGTCCAACACCATGTCATCTACTGCTGGTTCCACCGTCATTCATCCACTTCGCATAAGTACTAACAACTATAGATCGCAAACAACTCACGAGTCGTGCAGTTTCGGAAATACTTGTTCCGAGCCTTCGAGTCATTACAATCTGCCCTCTATCAAAGTCGCTTAGATCCGCAGCCTTTCCCATCACAAAAAAAAGTAAGCGAAAGAATGATTCTTCAAACACTCCAGCAACAGTTAAATACCACTTCCACCTGATCACGTGCCTTCCACGTCATCCAGGAGAATTCATTTCAAAATGTAGGGGTGGTCATAATGTTTTGGCTCTTGAGTGTATATATACTTAATATTGGTGTATGATTCACTAGGGTTAGGATAAAGAGTAGAGACCTGTAAGTGGCATGCAAATTTCTGAAGTATTTTAAAGAAATTGCTTCAACAGTCAAGGCCACTTAAATATCCATTACAGCCCGTTTAAACAATTATTAATCGATTACCTTTATATTCTTAATCCTTTTAGAAGATAAACAATGCATTGATGTTAAAATATATCTTATAAAAATATTATCAGGGTGGCCACTCAAATCAGGTTTTAAATTTCCCTGATTTTTCCAGGTAAAAATCTTAAAATTTCCAGGTTAACATGTTTTTTTTTTCATTAAGTATAAGAGGGATAAAACAAAAGTACAAAAATTTTAAAGTATTTTATTTAAAATGATATTTTTTTAATACATCATATTAAAAAAATAATTAAAGTACATATATTTTTAGCAAGATTTTGTTTTTTACTTTTTTTTTTAATTTTTAACGTTTTGGTACAAGTTTAATGTGGTTAAATTAAGTTGGATGTGGAGAAAATAATAAGTTTAGCATGTAAAATATATTGTTTTGATTGAATTAAAAAAGTTTAATGTGAATGCAATTTTTGCACAAAGTGCACCGAATGGCAAATACAGAGAGACTAAAAAAAAACTTTGATTTGTATTGTTTAATATATTTTCATTAGGGATGTAATGAATAGTGATTTGGCAAAGTTGCTGAATACTGAATAGTCGACCAAACAAATCGTCTGAATACCAAATATTAGGTGGCCAAGTAGTAGCATTTTTCTTTTTAAAAAAAATCCTTAATATACATTATTTTTTTTTATATATAAATAA
This sequence comes from Parasteatoda tepidariorum, assembly GCF_982258835.1. NCBI lineage: Eukaryota > Metazoa > Arthropoda > Arachnida > Araneae > Theridiidae > Parasteatoda > Parasteatoda tepidariorum. Next base: position 94,125,266 of record NC_141763.1, on the reverse strand, counting down.
GTTTAGTCATTTTTGAAAATTTATTAAAACTCAGCTATATTATTAGAGTTGGGTAAGGAGAAAAAATTATAAAAGTTATCTATTAGAAATATTTAAGATAAATAAAAACTAACTAATAGCTACAAAAAAAACTGAAGTTGTTCTGTTGAATAAGAAAGAAAATATATTCTCTTAATTTTTAAGACAAAATTTTAATGCTGAAAATAGTATTTTCCAAAAAAAAAAAGTTCAAACTTTAAAAGAAAAAAAGTCGATCAGAAAAACTTTTAAAAATGCCCACAAAAAATTATACACAAAAGCGAAACATAAAAAATAAAACTCTGTCATAATTAAACTAAACTGATGGACTATCATATTTTAAACTGAACATCTATTTTCCAATTATACTGTATTTTTTTTATTTTTAAAAAAGGGTAGAAAAAAGAAATAAGTCCAATAGAAACTCTCTTAATTGCTCCACCATAATAAAACTCTTGATAAAAACCAAAGTTATTTAAAAAAGAAAAATCTAAATAGAAACGAAAACAAAAATTGTTCTCAATTTTTAAAAGAAAATTTAACGCTTTTTCAAGTTTGTAAATATAAACAAGTATGAAAAATAATGTTCTTCAGAAACACTCTTTAAAAAATGCTGTACCATAATAAAAACTTTGATAAAAAGTTAATAAAAAAAAAGGCAAAAAAGAGACAGAAAAAAAGCATTCTAATTTCTTAAAATATAACATTAAGGTTGAAAATCACAGCATCTTTTTTGTTACCAGCTATCTGTCTTACCATACTAGAAAAAAGTAAAAATAAAAGAATAAAATCTTTCATAAAATGATCAGTTAAAATGCTGTGATATAATCAAAACAGAAAAACAAAAAAGAGAATCTAGATTCTTAAAACAGAAATTTTGCTTTTCCATTTATCTTCCACAACATAATTTTGCAAGCACATGAATATAAAAACTTAACAAAGATGCGTAAAAACTATATATGATAATGCATAATAAAAATACTATTTTAGATAACTCTATTTAATCTATTAAAACTTTGTCAAAAAATACTTGGCCGAATATTCGGCAAGCAGGCCAAATGCCGAATAGTAATTGAATATTTGTTGCATCCCTAATTTTCATTAAACAAAAAAATAATTAATAAAAAACAATAATTTCAGGCGATTATGCATGAATAATTTCTATATTTATTTACATTTTATATTGTATTTAATCCAAACAGTACTCTTTGTAAAGTTCATTGATCATATTTTCTTTAAACCAATATCTAGAGTCAAATGTTTAAATAATGTTGTTTTCAAGAGCGATAACAGGGTGCGTAGCCAAATCTTTGAATAAAAAATAAGCACTTTTTAAAAACTTTTTAAGCACTTTACAAAAATTTTCAAGCACTCAAAAAATCCATATTCGATCAATGATATTATTGAAAAACAAAAACTTTTTATGAACAGTTTTAGCATTGAAAAAATCAAAAAAGATAGGAGCGTAAATCGAAACAATCATGACTTTCCCACATCACCGAGTGAATTCAACTTGACCCTGAACTCAGAACAAAAGTATCCTTACCCCCTACGTCAAAAAAGGTGTTAGAAGTAAAATAAAATAAACAAGAATAAAATTAAAATAAATTAAAAAAGAAAACATTTCATAAGGATCTGATATTCTCTATCTGAATTGGAGCACTCGGGTTTCGGTTACAAGTGTACGCGCATGCGCAAGTCATAACGTGGGTACGACATGAAGTCCGCGTTAATGATTACGTAGCAAACTCCCCATTTTTTCGTGAAATACATGGGATCCACCAGACATCACTGAAGGGGGAAAAAATTATTCGGAAAAATAGCACTTTTTAAAAATGCAAGCTGAAAAAAGCACCTTTAAAAGCTTTTAAAAACGAAATCTCCAAAAAAGCACCTTTAAGTACTTTTCACAAACGCTACGCACCCTGGATAAGCAGTATTAAAAAATTAATGTCACAAAGGCAAAATTGTCAAATTTCTTATTACATATCGGAGAGAAAAAAACTAGATAAATTCTTTATATTTTATTCTTTTCTAATTTGAAATTAAAATATTTAAAGAATTCCTATCTAACTAAATGATTTTTTAGCTTAGATTAGTAAATTTTTTTGTTTGCTTTTACAACTAGAAAATCACACAGTGCAGAACAAAAAAACAGTTTCATTCTCCTTCTTCCTAATAATCATATGAATAAAAAAAAATTATATTCTTTGTTTATACAACATTTAACATGTTTTCCATACATTCCTTAATTTTTACCAGCTTCTTAAAATAAAAGGAGAAACAGTTTAGGAAATATCATTTCAGGAAAAAGAATAACATTAACAAACTTTAGACATTGTTATTACTACACAATGTCAAATTTTGAATTGAACATAGTGAATCAAATTTTAAATCAAAAGTCTTAATTTTGAATAAAAAACCAAATATTTACCAGCAAAATGTTAATATAACCATGTTAACATATGGTTGGTCCTTAAAAGAACCTTTTTTTTAAAAATTAAAACATGTTATAAAAGTTTAAAATAAAATCGAGAAAATTAGCATTAAAAATTTTACGATTTGCTGACAAACATCCAGGGTTGGCTTTTTGCTGGCAGACACCTGAAAAATGTAACTGTAATAAACTTTTTAATTCATTGTTTGTAAATATATATTATTTTGTTTATATTAAATATAAAGAGTGCAGTATATCAAATATTTATATAAAATCGAGAGTAAAGTAATGTAATAATAAATATAATTATATATTAAATATAATTATAGATTTTAGTTTATTATATTAAACTCTGAAATTCAGTAATTATTATCATTTAACTCTTAGCATAACTGAATAGAGCTATATTTTCAAATAGTTTTTTCTTTTCAAGACATAATTTGCATGGCAACAATCCAATTGTTATAACATTAACAGTTTTAATCTTTGCTGTATGTAAGAGGCAATATAATTGGCTAGATTCACTGATTCATAAATGTAAACTGTAATTTCATTGGTTAAAATATTTCTACATCTACAGTGACCAATCAGGTAAGCTGCTTTGTTTCTGAAAGCTGTTCTTCTATCTACCAAAATAAATTGTTTGACAACAAAAAATGTTTGTTTTGTTTACAGTTTTCTCTATGCTAAAAAGTTGTAGATAATGAACTCTAGTATAGGTGGTAGGCCACTGGACCCTATATGGGGATTTTAAACTCAGAAAGAAAGAAATATGAAATTAATAGTCGTATGCAATAATTGCAAAAAAACTGTGAGTGCAAAACCTTATAGAATGAAAGAACATTATAAAAAGTGTAATGGTGCTACTAGCAATGAACACCCTCAAGCTTCTGGCATACAGCTTATGGAGGAATCAAAGGATGAAGAACAAGAAAATTCAACTCCTCTTCCAAAGAAATTAAAAGAAAATGTCTCTACAGAAGTTGGGTCTTCCAGAATTCAAAGTAGTATGAGTAATTTTATTCTGAAAACAAACTCACGAGAAAAAAGATGCTATTGATGAGGCAATTGCCAAGTTTTTCAACAGCTGTAGCATTCCCTTCTTGGTGAGTGAAAATCCATCACTTATAAACATGATAAACTTACTATGACCAGGAAATATGTGAAACAGTAGGAAAATACGTGGTTTGATTGGCTTTGCTGAGATAAAATAATTCACAGATTTGGATGGGTGTACAAAAGTTTTTAGAAAAAGAGTATAACTTAAAATCTATTAAATTATGACCAACCAATTTGTGGTGAATTTTATGAAATTAAAAATGCTAAAACATTATTAACTATTTAGTCAGAAGAAAGGAAAAAACTTAAAGCATCGGAACAAACGATAAATGGATTCAACCCACGGTTAAGAAGTGAAACAAATGCTACTTTTATAAACAGAAGTAAATATTTTAACTCTTTCTTCAACTTCCACCACAATCTTTGCCTTTCTTAAACTGTCTCCAAAAAGGTTTCTCCATTCATTCAGCAATCATGGGTTTTATGTGGCATTCTAGTTTAACAGGGATTAATGGAGTAAATTTGATGCATGCAAAATATTGCTAAGTTGATATTTCAACTGTTTGGCAATAAATTTTCGTTTAAAAAAAACTCAGTATAACAGATCATAAAATAATTTAAATTAAGAAGATCTATAAAAAAAATTCAAGCTTTTCTTTAAAATTCCCTGATTTTTCCAGGTTTTTATCTAAATTTCCCTGACTTTCCAGGTATTTTCCAGTATAAAAAATTCCCTGATAATTCCAGGTTTTCAAGGTTTTCCAGGTGGGTGGCCACCCTGATTATTTACTTTAAAATGTATTCAATAAAGACAAAAACATGACACTTTTTTTTTTAATTTTAAATGAATTTAAAGAATCCAAAAACAAGAAACAATACAAACACCATTTTTCGTATTATAAATTTGTGTAATATTACATGAACTTATTTATGAAATCCTGATTTTGATAAAGCTGTTATTAAAAACATGATTACAATACTAAGAATAAAATTTAAAACAAAATGCATTCCAGATAAGTATTTAAGTGTATTGGGTAATCAGAAAATATGGCCCATAAAATAAGTATGGCATTTAGAATAAGTTTCATACTTCTTCTAAAAAAAGATTGAGTAATATAACTTTACAAATGAGGGGATAAACTTGTTTATGTAAATGACTTATAAACTGAAATAGTGAAGGATACGAGTATCTTTAATAATGACTTCTCTCGTAGCTCTGTGGTATATAAGTTGGTAGAATAAATAAACAATATGCAGCACAATTTCATCATCTTCTTGTTTAGCTGCAATAGGAGACAAAAATGTTTTGAAACATTATTTTAGCTGCAATAGGAAACTAAAATGTTTTAAAATATTATTTCAGCCACAATAGGGGACAAATGTTTTAAAACATTATTTTAGCTGCATTAGGAGACAAAAATGTTTTAAAACATCATTTTGGCTGCAATAAGAGACAAAAATGTTTCAAAATATTATTTTAGCTGCAATATGAAACAAAACTGCTTTAAAACATTTTAGCTGCATTAGAAGACAAAAATGTTTTAAAACATTATTTTAGCTGCAATACGAGACAAAAATGTTTTAAAACATTATCAAATAACGCTTAGTAACAATAAAATCAATTTTTTCACAGAAAGTTTACTATTTATTTTTGAACATATAAACTTTCATTCCAAATTTCCAAAAGATTGAAAATTTCTATCAAGCCAACTTAGAAGAACAAACAACTGAATAGTTGACAATGTCAGCAAATTTTAATGAATAATGTAAACTACAACTACAGCAAATAAAATTTACTTAATATTAAACTTATAGAGACACAGTTTGTTAAACTTACCATTTAAGTGTTCAATAACATGTTTTATCATGCCTGATTCAAGAAGGGTAGTTGCACAAACTTCCTCAGCTGAAAATGTTCCAGCTAGAATGATAACTTCCAGAATCATATCGTCTTCACAGTTTCCTGAAATTATCCATTTGTTTATCTTCAGAAAAACTATTTTTAGTGTTAAGTTGTTTAATAAGAAAACATTTTAATTCATTTTTGCTTTTCAAATAAAACTCTAATATCCCCCGTCATCTCATCAAGAGGCGATCATCAGTTTGGGATACGCAGCAGTAATATCCCTTCTTTTTTGACCATTTCATATCCGTTCTATGTTAGAAAAATTAATAATGTAACAAAAATTTTCATTAATTGGGCACACAATTTATTCAAAAAAAAAAATTTTTTTTTTGTCCCTAAACTTATATTTGGTTTTTCTTAGTTTGTAAGTTTTTTGAAAAGCCAGGAGTTAAGATCATAGTTCACCAAATCTCAATTTTCAAAAACTTATTAAAATATGACAAGATGGCAACAAATATTCAGAATAAAATATTCCTTGATTTTTCCAGACTGATTTTATGGAATATCCATGATTTTCGCAATTCAGGGTGAAAAATTTTATTATTAATTTATTAATAATGCTGCTGATAATATTTCTCAAACATGGCACTTTGTGCAGTGTTATCCCAGTTATTTCAAAGGGATTCAGACGTTGTAACATTAAGGTAAAACTTTCTTGGTATAAAATTTTACTGTTATAGAGAGCGTTTGTAAAATTTTACTAATCCAGTTAATAAACAATGAAACTCACATTTTCAACAAAAATTAAAGAAAACAAATGCACATACGAATAATAATGAATACTTGAACCCCAAGAATGTCACCCCCCTTTGTCACATCTAACTGGGATTCGAAATTCATTCTTAAGCAGCTGAATTAGTTCAATTATTTTTCACACACTTTATACCAGAAAATATTTAATAACAAAAAAAAATTGAGATTAATTTTACAACATCTGAATTGAATATAAGCTAATTAATACATCACTGCATAAAGTGCTATGTACGAGAAATATTATCAATATATGACTTATTCATATACATATAATATATAACAAAACAGTTATGCTTCCCATTAAAGTTAGTAAATAAGAATTTTTTTTAAACAAAAAAAAATTGTTAACCAATTTGTTTTGTAAAAATATATTGAACTTTAAGGTACCTTAAACTCAAATTAATTCAATTCCTTTGGTATTTTGGGTTTTTCAGTTCAATTTCCAGAATTTTGCAGATTGATAAAATTTCTAAACTTTTTCCTGTCCTGTGACTACTTTGTATTAACTTCCCATTGTTTCATGTGTCCTTATTTCTGCAGAAAATTGAATGTTTATTGTTGCTTACATTATTATTAATTTTAGTTAAAGCTCTCAACAATATTAATTTTTAAAAATTACAGCAAAAAACATTCCATTTTTTGTTCAAAATTGGAACTAGGATCCCCAAGAAATGTTCACATACTTCTCCAACAGAAGAGAATTGAAGAGAGTATCCGGAATACCATATTTATTTTATAGCCATCATTGAACAGAAGATCCAATTTTGGATTTACGACTACCTCTGTGCAACTACATAGCCTTGTAATTTCGAACCCAATCCAGAAGACAAGGGAACTCCTGGATCAAGTATTGGGAGAAGTTTTGCCTTCGTGGAGAACTTTTTGATGGAACTAACCCGCATTTGAATTACATGGAAAGGAACCCCATGAGAACCTCTCACAGTTAGCCTGACGGCAAGGGGACTATAACCCATGATCCGTCTACCACTGAGGATATTTTTACTTCAGCACAGTGGTCGGTGCAAGCCGGGTGTAGAATTTGTATCGATCAGTCATCTCTGGGATTCGAACCTGGTTCACGTCATCAGAAGGTTAACGCTCTATCCCCTGAGCCACCAAAGTTTCCTGAATACTATATACATGAGGTCAACTGATATTTTCTTTTGTGAAATACAAATAGTAAATTAAACCGCACATCAGAAACACTTACACTCGAATTCACGATAGAAACTAACCCTGAGTTGCATTTCAAACAGGTTTTATAAGAGTAACACCATATTAGATTCAAACATTTCAATCCACCATGTATGTAACTGCATTTCAATTGGGCTCAAAGTTAATTAACTTTAACCTGAATATGTCTCCGGTTAGCATAACCATGAATGCCCAGTATGAGAATTTTTATTAATTTACAATTTCAAAAAACCGCTTTTAATTTTCGGTTGCTTTTGTTTTATATTCAATGAGGTCAATTCATCAATAGATGTAACTATAATTAATTTATATCACATAAATGCTATTTAATAAAATTAAAATAAGAATTTTTCAGAATTAATATCTTTTTTTACCTTTAATTACTGTTAGCAGTTGTTGTTACACTTAAATAATTTTTCCCTCAGGAAAAAAAAACATGGATAATACAAAGTGTGACCACAATTACATATTAGAAAAGTTTTTTTTTTCAAATGCATTTTCTAATTTTAATTTTAAAAAATAAGACTCCAACTTTTATTTATTTATTTAAACAAAAACAAAAAAATAAAATTGGCAATCAATCAATGCTTGAAATAAATACAAAACAAAGAATATAATTTATTAAATGATTAATACAAGTTAATTAGCGAAATGATAGATCTTGTCCAATAAATAAAAAATAGTTTATATAGATGAACAAGCAACATAATGCGCAATAGTTAGATATGAAGATAATAAATAGAAAAATTTTAGAGGATAATAAACAGCATTTTTAATATTTATTTTATTGGGTCCAATAATGCTTAGTTCAGAAACAGATGGTCAAAAAATAATGAAGAAATCTCTTTTTGACTCATGGTCAATATTTACAAACCGGGGTTTTAGAACTGGGCGTTTCACATTGGGTTAGTGTCAGCAGTGAATACAGAGGCTAGAGATTAGGTTCTAACTCTTCACATTTGTTAAGTTTTATTTTCTTTTAGAAATTAAGCAGTTTTCTAAAATATTTTTAAGATGTGAATTAAAACTGTGAAAGCAAATCACAATTACATCTCATAAATAAGGAAATGACTATAAATTAAAAAGCATTTTTAAACATAACAGTAGGAAGAAAAAAAAGACAAACCTTGTGAGAGTTTCTTCTTCATAAAACCCAACAAATCGTACTGGAAGAGTAACATCTCATAATCTAATTCAGGTATCGTCAAATTACCCATGATCCCCACACATTCAAGCACAAAATCATCATTTTTACCCGTACTTCGATGAATAGCTTCACAAAATAAATCAGCAAATGCCTGAAAAACATTTTATGGCAGATTAAAAAAACTAACAATAAATATTTCAGTTTTACAACATATAAGACTTCAACAATTATTTTGATTTTATTTGAGAACCAAATCAAAATTTTAAAATATACTTTTAATACCATAAAAATAAATAGCTTTTAATACCATAACCTGACTTTTAAAATAGCAATATTAATTAGATTTCAAAAACTAAAACATGATACAAATACACCTATAGAAAAATCTAAATATTAATAATATTTGAAATATATTCAAATCAGTTCGAATACAAGACAATTAAAAAGTGGATCACAAAAATGTCTTGATTCTTTTAAAATTTAATTTCTCATGAATTTTTGTGTAAGTGTATTTGCGTGAACAAATGCTGTATTAAATTTCAATTTCATTATATATATATATATATATATAAAAGATTGAAATATTGTCTTGATAAGTATGCAAACATTTCGAAAATAATTCTTAAATACAATGATTTCAAGAGAAGCTAAATTGTAAAGATTTTAAATGTTTTCAATTTCATTGTTAATAAGAAGAAATACCAATAACTACTTTATAATTAGAGAGAAAAAAAAGTAGGAATAAAACTAGATTTTCTTTTCAGCACTTGGTAAAAAAAAAGCATTATATCATGTGACATATTAGATTTTTCAAACGATATATTTTATCTGTTATACATAAGTTATAGTGAAGGAGTCAGTTTTTATGATGAATGTCAAAAAATTTTACAAATAAAAATCTTAGCGTAGTAAATAGAAATTTTAAAAAATTCAAAAAAGCCATTTTTTAAGGTTGAACTCACACATTAGAAACTACAATAACTTCTGAGTAAAATTAATTGCGCTTCTTTAAGAAATTTCTTTTGTACGGAAAATTATTCATTTCACCAATTACCTGATCTTGAAAGAGATTAATATGCAGGTAAATTTTAATGTTTAAACATATTGAAATTACAATATATCATATTAAAATTATACGTATTAAAAAAATTATGTTATGACATAGTAAAATTATACCATATTAAATTATATCACATTATATATCATGTAAAACATATTAAAACTGTTCAAAAAGTATAAAAATTGATCATGTACATAATCTATGTAAGTTCCAACAAAGCACAAGAAAATATGCCATTAGTATAATGTGTGTTAAAATGTGTGTTAATCAATAGATAAAATCTCATTTAATCCTTCATATTACACGACTCAAATAACAAACCGTTATTCAGGTGTGCCTTTTAATAGATGAATGTTAACATTGACGAAAGCACTTTCCCCTCAAATCACTTGACAATTTTTTTTAATAAAAAAACATTTATTTACATCAACTGATTTTTATTTTAGAAAAAGAATAATTCATTCAAGTTAAAAATAATTTTTTGTTTCGATTCATTTATATGTATTTATTCTTAAAGTTGTCATTTTCTTTAAAAGTCTACTTTCAATGATATTTAAGATATTATACCAGGTTATGCACGTAAATTATTATTTAATGCTTAAAATAATGGTATAAAAACCCTAAATATAGCTTCATTTCTTCAGGAGATGCTTTTTAATAATATAACTTTCCATTAGCTGAATGCAAAATAATTTGCTATTAAATAAATAGATTTTAATCATAACCATTTAATTTTATGCTTATTTATTTAAGTATAATTATTTTTAAAATGTATTAAATATATACAAATAATAAAGACTTGCACTACCTAGAGTAATTTAAATTAATTGATTTTTTCTCCTTTTTTGTGTTTCCTAATCTAAGTTATTTATTCTTTGCTTGATGCTACAAATTGAGTCCTTATATTAAGCATAAATAAAAAAATAAAAAACCGATTTCATTTTATAACGTATTGTGTACACGATTCTGTATATTTATATAATTGTTTTAATCATTTCAGTTAAAAAGATAAAATGTTTTCGTTATAATATTGTTCTTAAATTGTATTGAGCATAATTAATAAATGTTATCAGAGCCTTGATTGATATATGACGAAAAAAAAAGATATGATATAAATAAAATAAAAATCTGATTTAAAAATTAAAAAAAAAAAGATTTAAATAAAATTAAATTCTAAAATTGAAAAAAAAAAGATTTTTTTTCATGTATTATAAAAAAATCATGTTTTTTTGCCAGCTCTGCTACTAATAAAACTCCAAAAATGTGAGATTTGTCATATGATAACAATATTAAAATCACCATATAATTACCACAAATAATATTTTGGTAGGGCCATCATGTTGGGATATATTTCTAATCATCTTTAGGAGCAGACAATCTTGATAATGAAAAGCCCTCTCCACTAAGCGTCTCAATCCATCATTTTCACACATCAGTTGAGCGTTACGCTTGTTTGCAGCCAAGTTAACAGCCAATGCTATCAAGTACTTCGGTAATACAGTGTCAGAATGTTCAACAATCATTTTCATAGTCTGCAAAAAAAGGTTAATTCAAATTTTTTTAAAGCTTTTAAAATGCTTACATTCCACACCAATGAGAGAGAAAAAAAGTATCATAAAAAATTAGAATATATGATTACACTAAGTCAAACAATTCATCAACACTTTAATTCACTTCTTTTTAATTTTGTGAATAATAAGTGATTTAATTTACATAATTTACAAAAATAAAATTAAATAGACTTATATAGTATAGTATTTAAATAAAAATTATATAGTATGAAGTAAAATTATATAGTATAAAGTAAAATTATATAGTATAAACTTAAATACAAAATTATATAATAAATTTAATTAATATCGCACCATTTCTCATGGCGATTCATGTTTCTCAGGTCATTTTTCAATTGTTCACATGTTTGATAGAAAGTTATAAAGTACACCAGAAATTCATAGTTTATTTAATGTATAATATCATAAAATATTCTTTGAAGAAAATATTTTACTCACGATAAAGAAAATTTTACCTATAGAATAGTTTTAGAATTGACTTTTAATTAGTAGAAAATAACAATAATATTAAAATTTTTAGGACTAAAAATATTTAGATTTAATAAGCTAACTCAAAATTAGAAAAATACACTCTGAAATATTAAATACTAATACACTGAAAGATTTAAAAAAAAATATTATCAACTTTTAAAAAGATAAGGTGAAAAGTATTGTAAAAATATGTTTACTTATTTCGGAAACCATACGTTAAAAGCAACATGAACTTAACAGATTCAAAATACAATCTTTTAAAAGTGAAAAAGAAAATGAAATAAAATTAAAATCTAACACGCTGAATAACGAAAACAAAAAACATTCTTAACCATTAAATATTAATACTATAATATTATGAACTGTCAATGAAAATATTAATTAATTTAAAAGCATAAGTTCCTGAAATACTGTTTAAATACGTGAAATATTTTTCTATGATGCCACACTTTAAGCGATAAAAAACTATAACATCCAAATATTAAAAAATAATATTAATCTTGGTATATGCAGCAAGTTTCATCAGAAAATATTGAAAAAATATTAATTAAATATCTTTGTTTAATGAGTTGTAATTAAAAAGTGACTTACGATATAATTTATTAAAAATAATTTTTTTTAAAATTTTAAAATCTTTAAAAACACCAATATAGTAAAGTTCTGTCATAAATAATAAAGTAATGTCATAATAACATGAAAATCTTATAGAAATTCATGTAAATTTTAATCATTCTTTAAATAGACTTCGCCTTAACCAGTTTTGCAGATTATAGAAAACATTGTAACATTTTCAAAAATTGAAACGTCAAGTATCAAATTTAGCACCTATCTTTATTTTAATAAATATTTAAGATCATTTCTTTAAACTACACTACATTTTCTGTAAATAAATAAATCAAACATAAAATCAAGTACATTTTCAATTCATAGCCTATGAGTGAAATGATTCAAGGCAGAGTTACACTGATTTAAGCCTAATTATTTAGGACAAAAAAGAAACTTTTCATTTGAAAACAAATTTCTTTTTAGTAATCCAGAGACTCAGTAATTACAACCCAGATTTAATGCTTACTATTGATTTTTGACTATTTCAGGCAAAATATATTTATGAAATTCCTTCATAGCTTTCTTAGCTTACTTTTCCAATATTTATCTTAGCTTGCTGGCAAGACCTTCACTTCCTTTTAAATCTATATAGTTATAGCCTTTATCCTTAATACTTTACCCTATATCTTTTTCTTCAAAGAAAAATAAAATGAAAAATGTCATTAGTTTTAAAAATGTAATAAAATTAATCTTGCATAAAAAAAACTATAAAAAATGGGTCCTAAAAATATATCAAACATAATCTTGAAAAAAAAACTTAATAACTTTCAACAACCCATAAATTACCCCAAATTCAACTTTGAAGGAAAAAAATCTCAAAAAAAGTAAAAAACTCAAAAAATAAGCTGAAGTTTTTTAAAAAATTTTTGAAAAACAAACAGTAAACTGTGGTACAACACATTAAACCCTAAAAAATCAAAGTGGGTTAGGGCTTTTTTCTGAAAAACTAAAAACGTCGTTCAAACTATTTAATAAATTGAAACAATATCTAACACTATCATGATACTTACTAATGGAATACAGTCAGTGTATGTAAATAGAGATTTACACCGATCATCAAAGCTAATGTGATACAGGATGCCTAAAACTTCATTAAGGTGAGCCTTCACAGCTAGATTAAAAATAAAATCAATAAACTGATTATAATTATTACAGGAATTAAAAAATAAAACCTATTATGCTATTTATACAAATGCTAATAAAATCGCAACAAAATGTTCTATGTAAAAGCACATTTTGAGAGTTGCTTAAAAACATCCTTTAATATAAAAGGTTTTAATTTAGATTTTAATCCAAAACAACAAGTTTTCATTCAATGACAAATTATTATTCATTCCGTTAATTGGAGGCAGGAGAAAAGATTAAAAAAATAATCCACTCAGTTGCAGTGAATGTTAATTGGAGAACAGCCAGATTTTTCAGCAAAAAATAAGCACTTAAGCGCTCAAAAATATTTTTAATGACTGTCCAAAAAAAATCATAATTAGGATATGTGCAGTGATAAAAACTATTTCTTTCTATTGATTACAGTTCTTAATTTATAAACATAAAATCAACAAAATGCAAAAACATTTTCAACGAATTTACATAATCATGATAAAATAACTAGTTTCTGATAAATACTGCAGAGAAAATTATGAAAATGAAGCTTTTTTTTTGTAATTTACGATGACGATCGACGCAGCAAAGAAACATTCTCATTTTCAAATATAGAAAATTAAGCACTTTTTACAAACCCCAATAAAAAAAGCACTTTTAAGGGCTTTTAAAAAACATAAATAAAAAATAAATAAACAACTTTAAGCACTTTTAAAAAACAATACGCAGCCAGATGTATTGAAGTGTAGTGTTTTAGTGGATGTGTGCCGCAGTTGGCACAGATGACAAAAGTAGATGGATTTTTGTTAATTAGGGCAGAAATTAAAATAATTAATGTCTAATTGAAGCAGGTGAGGAAAACAGGATTAAAAATTTATTTTATAGCAGACATCAAGGTGCAAAATAAAAAAAAATGTTATTCAAGCGACATTTCAAATAATATCATAAATTTAGCATATAATATAAATAAAGACATAAATTTAGCATATAATATGCTCAAACAAATGTAAGTAATTAATCAACACTTTTTGAGTACAGAGGAGATCCGTTATAGGTACATTATTGAAAAAGAACACTGCCAAAAGTAGAGACAATCCAACCAACTTTATGATATCTCATAATGTTTAAATAATTTGGCTTAAAATGTAAGGCTAAAAAGTTCTTTGAAAATTAAAGTAAACGCAATGACATATATGCTAACTTTTAAATGAGGTTGAAGAAAGAAGGGTTAAATAGAGATTTCAATGCTCAGTTGTGACATTGAATAATAATTAGTTACACACTAGCATTGAAATCAAAACTTAGCCGTTACGTTTATTGAGAATAGTAATGTTTATTGTTTGCACTTGTTGTAAAACTGATTTAAAAATAATTGATTTATTTAGGCCGGGAAAACCTGGTTGGCAGAGCACTGGACTCACACTCCAGAGAACTGGAGATCGAGTCCAGCTGGCCAAGGAATCACAGTGAAGTATATGATGACCGGTGCAAGTTAAATCTGCCAGGTCACAAAGTCCTCCGTGTTCTCATAACAAATTATACCTCTGGAGGTAATGAATTGGAGATTGATCATTCTCGGGTTCAAGTTAAAATTAGGATTTGTGGATGAATGAATGGATGTATGAATGGGTCCGCACTATAAACTATTTAAAGAGGAATAAGGTGTGATTAAATGTATGAAATAAAGAAAATTTAAAAGCTTGGAAATATGTAATGCTACTACATAGAGAATAGAATGTTAAATGAAGTAAAGGTAGAACTTACACATTAAAGTGACAAGTTTCTGCAATAATCCACACTTGACCATTGAATTTCTAGATTCTATTGAGAAAGACAAATTTAACAATAATTTAAGAACAGCACTCAGTAGTTCTGAATTTTCATGAGGAACAAGATGAGCGACCTGTTCAACAATACAGTTGAATTCCTGAAATAAAATAATATTTTTTAAAAAGAATCACTTGCACACTTCAAAGGAGAATACAGTTTGACCCTCCATTATAATGTTTTGATTAATAAATGGTAAAATAATGTTTTGATTGATAAAAAGTAAAAAGTGACAGCAAATAATTTCTGTAGACTTCACTTCCTTTTTAAGAAATAACACAGAGAAAATTTTATTATTAACATAGAAAAATAAAAAGCTGTAAGTTGGTCGTAAAAAGTGTATTGTAACAGGGAAGTAAACAAAAGCACATGAGTTTTAGATCAATTTTCTTTCTGTAAACAAAAGCAGAACAATGTATTTGCCTACATTTATTTGATTTTAATACATTGAAATAAAATTAGTAAAATGTAATATTTCAATATCTGAAAGGAAAATTAATAAGGTGCAATATTAATTTATAATTTAAATGAAGAATATATAAAGTGTGTTTACCATTTCTTCTTTATTTTCAATGTAGATAGACAACTTCATAAGGAATGTAACAACAAGTATTAGCAATTCAGGTAATTCTCTGCTTAAACTTTTAGACAAGAGTCCAACAATTCCGCGATTTACCATTTTGTTCTCAACTTTTCTGTCTTCCGCAATGTGACTGAGAAGTAGAAAGCAGACTAAAAAAAAGGAAGAAAGAATTTATCTCCTATAATTTTAACTTTTAAAGAAACTTTACTCAGCGGCAGTGTATAAATATTCATTTAAATCTGTGTCTCATTCAAAAACAAGAAAATAATATAATTTGCTTGAAAGAATGCTTGTAAAATTTTGTTAGAAAGTTTACCTTTAGGAACTTCATACTGCCATTTACAACACACAAATGATGAATGACAAAGGTATGACAAATGATCAAAACACAAATGCTCAAATGAGTACACACAAATGATCAACTAAATGCTAAATGAAGTAACTCTTTTTTGATAATTAAAATAAAGTTCAGTTTGAAAATGTTACTATTTTTTAAAAGCTATGTGTAAAGCTTAATAAAATTTCATGCTTGAATTTTTACATAACCTCCAATATTTGAAGCTTTTGAAAATTATTTTTCCCCTGGTAGTAATCCAAAGAAGTTTTTAAAACAAAACAAAAAAGCTCTTATAAAACTTTCAGCAGAACTTAACATAACTATTTGTTCAACTTTTAATATGTCTGTTTAATATGTTAAATTTAATTTATAAAAATACAAAGACATTACCTTTGTTGCTAGGATAGAAAATGTCATAAACTACAGAAATACCATAGCAGTTGGAGCAGATGTATTTAATGATTTGCACTATGACAAGTTCAATTTTAGAAACTCGTGAACAAAAACTTTTAATATAAGCCAGCGAGTTTCTTAACTACAGAATTTTTCGTGTGCGATTTTATCATCGGAAACTTATAGGGATAAATTAAACAAGCTATTAAAACAAAACAGATCTGACTTTTTATAAACAAAAAATAATTAAAGCTACCTCGAAGAAGTTGGTTTTGTTTTTTTACTAAAGTGAGATACTTCTGGAAACTTTTTTCATAGTCAGCCATCATTGCTGGACTTGATTTTCCTGAATCTATTGCATAAAGTTAAGGATAAATATGAGTGAACATGAGTTAGAGACAAAAGAAACTTTTTCTCGACAATAAAAATAGTTTCCTTATAATTTGCTGACTAAGAAATTTTGTTTAGACAAAAAAATTTTTTCAGGAAGAGTATTTTTAAGCAAAAAAGTTAGTAATAACTTTTAATTTACATGGTTGTAATAACGTAAATGGGTCCTCAGGATCCTGAACTTCCATATTTCCAGGTCCCTTTTTACTAAATTTGGGTCTCTATTTAAAATATTATATTTTTTATCCATTTATTAATGTTCACATTCATAATATTATTTATAGACAAAACAAAAAATTCAAATAAAGAAGACATATTTGAAATATTAAGGCATATAATTAGGACTGGTCAAATACCTGCATCAATGAAAAACAATGATGTAATTTGATACTCATAATTATTATAATTTTCTCCTTTAGCTATTAATAACAAAAGAAAATAAACTTCCTTAATATATATTTAGAGTTTAATTTTAATTTTGTCAAAATAAATCTGCTGGCGCGTCTTTCTTTTTCAACTGTACAAGAAAGTTAGGTGTCCCAGAAGATTCATCATAAAAAAATTTTTGGTTCATCTCTGGGATTTCTGGTATATTTGATGTGCTACAGAGTGTAAGCAGAGTCACCAGTAACCTAAAAACGTTTTCCAAAAAACTATAATAATGGTGACAGTTAGGAGAAGCATGTCAATAAAAATTTACCTAATATTTGAATAAAAAAAATTATTAATAAAAGCAAATTTTTAATATGACAATTGCATATATTTATATAAACCTAATGATCTTCCATTTAATTTGCTCTATTGAATCTTGACAGTCAGGGTGAAAAGTACGATTTCTCCTTTTTATCCATATTAAATGCAACACATTATTCCCAGCCTTTCACTTGGGTATCTGATAGTTTAATCATTTATTCTTTAATATGTTGTCTTTTAAAAAGTGAAAAAAATGGGTTATTTTAAAGGGGGAGCTACACAAGGAAAACCCTTTATACACAGTAAAATTGCATTATGCAAAACAAATTTCAGCCTACATTTTTGCAATTAAAAATCAATACAAAGTAAATATTCTATAGAATAAATTAACTAGATAGATGCTGGGTTGACTCTATCAGAAATAAAATTTCAACTGTTCTGTACAACTTTTAAGTCATTGGTAGCAGATTTTGAAATAGTGCTGCTTGTTTCAAACTGTCGTTCGAGTGAAAAAAAAAGTTTAAAGCCTTAGTTCTTCTCTAAACATAGCAGAAAAAAAACTATAATAAATAGTAGTAAGAACACCAATATAATTAACAGTAACAACAACATATTTTTTTAATATCAAATTATTACGAGCATCAATTAAAAATCATCCATTAAATGTTCCCGTAAATAAGTTTAAAATTTCTTCCACGAATGTAGAGGATAGAACACATATACTTCTTTTAAACCCATTTGGGACAATTGTTCCCATTTCTGGAACAAGTCTTTTTTTCCCCTACCAAAAAAAAAAAAAAAAAAAAAAAAAAAAAAAAAAAAAAACAGACTGGTATCTCAATTTTTTTATGAACTAATCTAAGAGTAAATGGTAATCTGTTTGGAAAATATTTTAATAAAATAATTTTTTTTTAAATCTGAAATCAAAAGATCAAGATATTTTTCAAAATTAAAGTCATAACAAAAAACAAAAATATTTCCTTCGTTCATCATGTAAATGTTCCTCTTTCTATATTTTATGGGAGCAAATATTCCCATTATTAAAATTCACTTTTTGGAGTAAATTTGTGTTTCAAGAAAAAAATTTATATTTTATATAAATCTAAAGGATATTCAAAACTTTCTTCTTTGCAATTTCCTCACTCCACTGTTCATATCGTTTCAGTTCCCCATCGACAACATCGATGCACAAAGAGCCAACCTATTCAAAGTGCAAAACATTTGTCAAATAAAACACACTTCATAATAAAAACTTAAAACAGATTTAAAAATTACATTTAGTATTTTTTAAGGATAAAAGTCTCAAATGTAATCTTTCAATTATTAAGTTCATTGAATTACACTAGAATGGCTAACACTCTAAACAATGTGTGCTTAGAAGGTAAGAAGTTTGAGAAAACTTAGAAGAAAGTGATTAATTTATCAAAAATAAAATAAAAGAAAGGTGTCAATAACTTTTTTCTATAGTCACTATATGCATTATTGTGATTTGATTTCAAGCATTAATACAAGAGTAAACTGAAGCTTCAAAACAATTTTAATATTTAACTTTTTGAAGTTTACAACTATTAAAACATTTTCAGATTATGTAGCTAGAAGTTTATGGAGAAAGAAAAAAATCTTTTTAGAAAGAGAATACACATTTTAGTCTGCTACAAAACTCAAATCATACAAATATGAAAGATAATTTAAATATTATACAATACTTATTTCACAAAAGCAATAAAAAATTGCTTTATGATAATATTTTTCTTTATGACTTAATTTTTCTTATAAATTATGAATATACTTAAAAACATTTCTATTCATAAATCATTTTTTTCTTTCTCAGAACAAATATTTATTAACATTTCTTAAATAATTAGTTCATTCAATTCATATTTACCTTATGCTGAGCAAGGAGGGGATGGAATTGGGAAAAAACTGAAAAGCAGCAAAACACGTGAACTATATTGGTACTGAGTTCAATCGATTTACGTCCATCTTCTCGTAAAACTCGAGCAAGAGCACCAAGAAGGATTTCTAGAAGAAATATCTCGTTTATTAAGATCAAATAAACTTAACAACATAGTTGCACACAAATAATATCACATGTCTGTCTATCGTAAAAAGAGATTGGTTGTAACAAAATAGCCCTTAACAACAATATAGTCTTTAGAGCAACACATCTTTGATTATAATCAGTATAAAATTATTTAAAGTTACAAACAACTTACCTGAAAATATATTTTTTATCCCTTTGAATTTTTCTTATCGTAGACACTAAACAAAAGTTATTTCACTGAACTGGCACAAATTACAGACCTTAACCATTTTAATCAGTTATTATTGAAATATATTAATTATATCTAATTAGGTTATAAATTATAATTGGGGGAAAAACAATGTAAGAAATAAACTTGAACCGTAATCTTAAAAAAAAGAAACCAATTGAATTAATTAGCTAGTAATTAATGTCTTTTTTACAACTTCACAGTATTAACTTAATAACATTCTAACTAATTTCCTGACATTATTAACTTCATTAAACGACAAGGAATAAAATGGGTAGGCCAAGTCATCAGAATGGATGAAGACCGAACCACAAAAAGAGTTTTTGATGCCAAACCAGTTGGCACACTAAAAAGAGGCAGGTCAAATTTGAGATAGACAGATGGCCTAGAAAAAGGCTTTTTGTTCTTAAAAACAGGAAAACGCTGGCAGGAAAAAGGCAGGCAACTCTTTCGCACCCCAGGGTGGAACTTAAAAAGGCCCACCCTGGGCTCTCGAGCCATTCATGGTGATGGTAATTAATGTTACTATCTATTAAAAATAGATTAGAAAAACTATCAGAGTAGGGAATAACAGGCAATGACACACTTAAAAAATCATCAGAGAAAAAAATATAGGACCCTGAGCAAAAACCTCAAAAATGTATTGATGTAGGCAATACTGAGCAAAAACCTAAAAAAGTTATCAGTATAAAGAATTCCAAGCAAGCATATACCTAAAAATGGATGCACATCCCTACTGGGAAAATATTATAAATAACTAGCAATTATAGTTAATAACAAGTCTTCTGATGCAAATAAAAATGCAAATTTAACCATATTGCCTGGTATTCTCTATACTAATGTCCATTATTTAGATCAAGGCCCATTGCCCAACATTTCATTCACTTTAACATTTCCAAACTTAAGCTAATTGGATATTTTATAATAATCAGAAATTAGTTATAATAACAAAATAAGCTAGTAAAAAGGAACAATTTGTGAGAATTTATCCTATTAACCAATTATTAGTAATTATCAAACTGTTAATAATGATTGTTAATTTGTGATGAAACCTCACATATTTATTACTTTAATCTGAATTTGTTAACACTTATTAGATTTATTGTATTGACTATCATATATTAAGTTAAAAATAGAGAGAAAACATGGAAAATAACAAAGATTATTAAAAAGAGAAGAAAAAAAAATTACATTTTTATTTATTTATTTATTTAAAAAGCCAGAAAACAAAATAATGAAAAGATATAAGATCAGCTCACACGATTACACCCGCAAAAAGGAGAGCTTTCTAATATTATATCAATACAGCCAAAGCACATTTTGCTTTGGCAAAAATATTTTGAAATTTTACAAAATTAAATAAAATATTTTTAAATTCTACAAAAATTTAAAAATATTTAATTTTAATAATTTTTTTTCTCTTCTCATTAATTTTTATTATTTTCCATGTTTTCCTTTTATTTTTAACATATTTTAATAGTTCTATATACTTGCAGCTTATGAGCAGTAAATAAAATTTATTAATTTTCTTAGTTTTCCTTTTTTTTACTCTTTTTGTCTTTAATGTGCTGCATATATATTATAAAATTATTTACCCAATATATATATATATAAAACTTAAAAGAAAAGATAATTTTTACTGCCAGACATACCATTTTTACGTAATACATTTAAATTTCCAGTTTCTCGTGCTAACTGCAGTACTAAAGCAGATGCTCTAATTTTCTCTGGTATCTCTTCATAAAGAAGTTCAATATAACTGTCTACATTGGTGACGCTTGCCGATTCTTCATCAGAAGGGATTAAATCTGAGTCAGATGAGTTTGTTTCAACATCTTCCGTATTTACTAAAACAGAAGAGATAATAATAATGGAAAACACACCCATAAAAATTTAACTTTTACTTTCAAATTTACTTCCAAGGTCCAAGCTATTTTCCATGCAAAGAGAAACTGTGGCATTTTTATATCAAAAGTATAGATCAGAAAATATTAATATTTAAATGAAAATTAATTAATACATAATTATTAAATAGGCCAGATGGGATAAAGTGGATATAAATTCAAGCTTTTTTTAAATAAGGCTCTAAAACCAACTATCAAATTCATTTTACAGAAAATGTTGATGCATTTTATATACATTGATTCATATATATTAAATATGAAGCATAACTTATCTATTTCGTTTTATTGTCTTCTTACAGTAATGCATTCAAAAGAACATGTTTTGATATACCCACTTTATCCCAGAGTGTGGTAAACTGGATACAGTTCTAAAATTAGTATATGTTTCATTAAAAAACATATGTAAATAATGTTTTAGAAATAAAAATGCTCTTAAAAAAATGTATGCTCGATTATGTTTAAATAAAATAAGTGCAAAAAATATTTAATACATTAAAATATTTAATAAATTAAAGAATTAATTTTCATGGCTCACCTGACCCTAATAAAACTTGGGAGCCCTTATTGGCTAAAAAAGGAAAACCATTATTGGTTTTCCTTTTAATTTTTGTAATATTGATTTTAAAATTAAGAAAATGAATGAGAATTACTAGTTTTGTTTTTTCGTTTAAAAGGGCAAGATCAAGTCTTGACCGAGTTGCCCTGGTCAATCATTTCTATTAATGGTGTCACTATTTTCTCGCTTTTTTTCTTCCTTCTGTGCAAATTAGGGGGAGTTGTTTCTATGTTCATTTCAATTTAGTTGCTGTCTGACGGTTAGTAGTGTAATTTGGATATTAAATCTATGTTTCAAGTAAGCTTTTGTGCGTATTATTCTTATGTATTTGTCTTGATTTTATACTTCTGTATTTTTTATGTATTTTATATTGTATTCTCTTCCTGAACTTTGGCAAAACCTTTGGGGTACAGAGAGCAATTTAGACATTTGTCATGCTCTCTCGATAGAAAAAGTTTTGCTTTTATGGCTTCCGGAGCTGGTACCCCCTGAGGACGTCAGCTTCGGTTGTCATATTTATTCATTTTTTCATTTGCTTCAATTCTTTTGAATTCTCAGCTGCTTAGCGTGTTTTTCCACTGGAAGTATTGTTTCCATTTGCTTTAATTATTTTTAATTCTTTTCTGAATATATATTTGCTAGTATGAAAGCATATTTTTTTATTATCAATCTAGTTATCTCATTTTGGTTTGAAAAGCATGATGGGAAATACTAATGGAATATTCTATAAATGCATGTCCTTTTTTTAGTTCATTCAAAACATAGTTATTTGAAATATTATGCACTTTTTTTTCAAAAAAATTTGCTATTTCTGCCATTTTACTTTAAATAATATCGTAAAGGCAACAAAAATATTAAGTAAATAGCGCCCACTTGACCTTACAGTTTTTAAAGTGTGAATGGAAGTTATTATCTAATTTTTTTATGCCTCAATCACTAAGAAAAAGTCTTGCAAAACAAAATATGCTTAAAAAGTAATACCAGAAAAAATAAATAATCGTTTTGCTTCTTCAAACAAACCCTAACAAAAAACAGATTCACCAGTGAATATTATAATTACAGTCAAACTTATTTATAACAAGCCCTAATTTTATGATTTCCTGGTTTTCACAAAGAAATCAGAAATACTTGATTGGTACAATATTAAGACTATTGGAGCATAGGTCACTTTTAAATAAAGAAAAAAACAGTTTTAGCAAACAATATTTTGTAACTGAGGAAGATAAAAGTTGAACAACCTTCTGTTCAACTTAATTTAAAGCAAATTTAGATCTTTTAATCAGATCTTTTTTTAATTTAGATCAACTTAATTTAAATCTTTTCTTGTACTATGAAGAAATAAAAAGTAACTTGAGTAAGCACTATATTTATAATGTAGCTAGCTGATGTGCACTTTTACCATTTTCATGAATTAGTTGACATCCTAAGTCAAAATTTTTGATGGTTTTTAATTGATGGACCAACATAATCTTGATGGTAACCATCAATAATTCCACCATGAACCATTATATTTTTTGATGGTAACCATCACTCCAATATAGGAATTTGGACTGATTTATGATGGTCCAACATAAGAATAACAGCTTGTTTTGATGGTTTGTGCATGTTGAACCATTAGAAATTAAATGTTCGAACAATCATGAACCACCATCACCCCAATTTTAGAATTCGGACTGATTTATGATGGAACAACAAAAAAACAACCAAATTGTTTTGATGGTATATTCCTGCTAAATTAACAAGAATTAAACCATCATGAAAATGCATTGCTGAACCATTACGAATTTCCATCATAGTATCTTAGAAATGAAATGTTGGAACAATCATGAACAACCATTATCCGCATGCAGGAATTCGGTCTGATCTATGATGGATCAACATTAAAAAAATAAATAAATAAAATAAAAAATAAAAATTGTTTTGATGGTATATCTCTGAGGACCAATGAGAATTCCTGTTAAAAAATCATGGAAATGTAAAGGTGTAATCATCATGGATTGTCGGTGCATGAGAATCAAACTTCTTTTGATGGTTAACCATCATAGTATTAAAGTAACATTTTCCATCATTCGGCAATGGAAGCTTGTTTTCATATCAAACACCATGAATGCATAATGTAAAACGTTGGATAATGGCAACCATCAAATTATGTTGAACCATCATAAATCACACTAAAACCAATATAAACCATCAAATTTTTTTGATTGGACCATCCAGAATTTTGACTTAGGATGGCTTATCAATTATTATTAGCAAATGTTGTTGACTCTTTATGCTTGTTATAAGCCAATTTGACTTTAACTTTTGCTATATATTTTACCAATAAATCATTTAAAAAAAATTATATTGACCAGTAATATTATTATGCAGCGATCACAAATTAAATGAATAAAATTTTATTTTGAATTACCTTCTTCAGTTGATCCCTTTCTTGTGTGTAAATAATACAGTAGTTGTTCCACTTCGGTTAATTTTGTAGGCGGTACAAGAGGACAAGTGTCAATTATTGCTTGAGCTATTGCTTGGATTTCATCAGTATCAAATGAACCTTTAAGGCGGACGCTGCAAATGAAACAAATTTTACAAAAACTAATTTCAAAATGTTGAAACATTGTGAAAATAAAGTTAAAAAAACAAGACAATTTCCTTTTAACAAAAAGGTGAAGGGTTGCAAAATATATGAAATGAATTCTTTAATATTTATTGAGAAATGCTTATTTTAAGACAAAGAGTAATTTTGAAATCCTTTTCAGGAATTAAATATTTTTATAAGGATACACAATCTTCTTCAGAAGGTAATTGCAAAAAAATACACCTTTTTAGGCTGCAATGAATTTTGTTCATATATCCAATTGATGCTAACTTAATCATTATTTATTGCAAGAACAATACAAATTTGTCCAAAAAATTGAAAAGCAAAGTGTAGCTAATTACATATCACATAAGTAAACAAAACAATTGCAAACTTAGCAAACTTGAAATTTTGCAGAATTTGTCTTCATTAAAAAAATCAACAATACTTTCTCATTAGTTGAGGGCAAGTAAATTAAACAATTAATTAATTTATTTTATTATTATTTTCAGTGGTTACCTTTTCTTCTAAATAAGAAAAAAAAAAGTGAATTTACTTGTTCCTGGCTAATAGAAAAGTAGCAAATTAAACTACAGCAGTTTTTTAATTTTTCTGAAGAAAATATACATTTCATTATTTTTTCGGTATATAAAATTATAAAGGTTTTAATTTGTAATTAAATCTTTAAAAAGGCTTCAGCTAAAAAAGATTCTTTAAAAAATTATGAAATATTTTAAAATAAATTTAAAAAATTGCTCGAGATTACTTAAAAGATTTCAATTCTATGAGACCTTGAATAGTAACTCTACATTTGGAAAATTAGAGTTTTTTAATGGAAGCCACAAATGCCCAGAAAAGTTTTCACTTTTCCCTGATTTTTTTATAACTAATGATGCAAATTTTATAAACTAATTTCTCAGTTTTGTCTTATTTGCATGAATAAAATATACTGCAAAACACTTTGACTTGCTACTAAAGTTGAGAATAATTTTTTTAAAATAAAAAATCACAAAAATAAACTATAAAAACATTTTACATGAAAGAAGATAGCAGTAAAGATATTTAATTGATCAAAATAGATATATAACAGGTCAAAATTATGATCTGTGAATAAATGAATGAGCCCGCAATATAAACGGGATGTGACATATGTGAGGCTGAAGTCCTATTCTTAGCCATAGATGACACAACTGAAGAAGCAAAAAGTGCCACCCTCAGCCTTAAATTTACTTGGTTTCACCAAGCAAGTTTGCTGGTACTGGCAAGTTGCACTAGAAACAAAAACAACATAACTGATCAATGATAACAGTAAGAGTGCCTATTAACTAGTCCTTATTAAAAACAATTGTTGACAGTTAACATAAATGTTTAAAAATTAAATACTGTTTCCTTCATATTTTTGTTTAATAGTCAAAATTTTGACGCCCGGTGGCTGAGCGGTAGCGCTTCGCGCTGTCGTGCCACAGGTCCTTGGTTCGATCCTTGGGCTGGGCAAGGCCGACTCAGCCTTTCATCCCTTCAGTGGGTCGATAAAATGAGTACCAAGCATGCTTGGGAACTAACACTGGGGGTTCCGCGTTCGGCTGACCACCTGACCGGAACATATGCTCCCGCACCCCAGAGCCCAAGGTCAAGAAAACTGAGATGGGCACAGTCGGCCTTGGCCCTCTTAATGGGCTGTCGCGCCACTGAGTTAGTTAGTTAGTCAAAATTTTATAGCAAATGTCAAAATAATTTTTTGTTACAAAATGTTATTTTTTTCCTTAAATTGATAAAATTTTTAGATAATTTTAGAAATATGAAACACATAAATATCTATATTATAATATAAATTAGGCCAAAATTGTGCATCAGGAAATGTATTTCAAAATTTGTGCCAATTTTTTTTCTTTTATCGAAAAAAAAGATTGGACTTTTAGGGAACGCACACTCAAATTTCTTTTTACCTTATTGTTCGGATATTTTATTTAATTAATTACTGTTCTGCGGGCACCTTGGAGAACCAATAATGAAAAGCAAAAAAGGGTGATTAAAAAATGGAATAAATAATTAATAAAGTACAATTATAAAATAGTGCAAATGAGTAAGAAAATAAACTTACACTTTTTGAGTATCCCTTGATCCTTTTAACATAAAGTCATTGAGTTGTGCAAGCATATTAGGGTCCACATCATAATTGATAATTAATGCATTCTGTGTGGGGTGCACATCTAAATGCTGGAATCTAACATACCTGTAAAATAACAGCAATTTTAATAAACAGACAAAATTCATTCACTTCGCATTACTATAAAAAATAGGGTCAAAAAAGTATCAGGACCAAAAACAAGTGGGAATGAGGAAAACTAAAGAAGTAAAGAAGACTTCAAAACTTCAGACGACCCAGGCGAGATCAACAAAATAAAATACCAACCCATGACTAACAGGGAAGAACAAACAGTGTTCTCCCTAAGCATTTTTAAAAGGGCAGCCCCACCCTTTGATCCCTATAAATGCACCCTCCTGGAACTTTTTGTAAAAGTAAGCTGTCATCCCTTAAAAACACTGCCCTTTTATTTTTTCAGAAAAAGACAACTTGTTTTAATGAAAAGTCCACTTCTGATTTATTTAGTTACTGCAAATTATTTAACTTTAATTTTCATCATTCATTTATTTTAGTAAGATTTTTCTAATGCTGTCTAGTTATTATGTCAAATTATTATTTGCACAATATTCGGCTGCAGAGATATTCAAATTTTTAATTTAAAGGGGTTTTTTAATTAAACAATTAGGATATATTAGTAAATTTTTTAGTGATTTTAAATTGTATCATTATTTTCAATAAATACCTTTTATTTAAAATTGTACCTTTAAATATTTATTTTCTCATAATTTTCAGTTAAAAATATTTTAAAAAAAGTGTAAGATTTTTACCTAATTGTTTATTTTAATTACATTATCCATATTTAAGTTACTATTTGCCATTGGGGATTTCCCACAGTAGTTTTATTTGATTGAGAACTTTGAGATCTTACAAAAATCTAATTTCAAGCTTTTTACACATGATTCTAATTTTGAGTGACGATAAACGTCATAGTAACATAGCAATATGTTTTAACAATAAACCAAAATACAATATGATACAAAATTAGGCATAAAATATATTATGATAAAAAATTAGAGGATCTAATGATGATAAAAAGCATAAAATTCCTTGATTTTAAAATTAAAATAGTTTTACCGTTGTATATGCTGCTCTTCATCTTGTTGATGCATGATATCAGTATTACTAAACTTGACTCATAATATCAACTGCAAAATTGGCTAAAGAAGAGTAAAATAAAATACATATTACAAAAATAAATAAAGAAACTTAAAATTGAATATTTATGAAATCCAGTTATCCTAAGCGTTTTTTTGGGGGGGGGGGGGCAGCCTGCCCTGCCTGCTCATTAATTGCAATAAATGTGCTCTTTTTGTAAAAATAAACTGCCATTCCTTAAAAATACAGCCTTTTTATTTATATTCCACTTCGAAAAAATAATTCACTGTCTAAATAACAATTACACACTGGTAAAATTATCCGTGTTAATAAGTTTGATTCTGATTACTATTACAAATACTTGCTTTGTTAGGATAATTCTCAACTGGTTAAAGTTTTATACTTAAGGGCATATTAATATATCTCTTGAGAGATTTTAAATTCTAAAACTATTTTTTTAAATACCTTTTTTTTAAAAAAGAAATGCACCTTCGAATGTTAATTTTCCTATAATAATTAGTTTAAATTATGGAAAAAAGCTTTAAAGTTAATTATCAATTAATCATCATCTTTAGTTTACGTTTTTTGAAAAAACAATTGCATAGAGATTGCCTCTTAGCATGCCTTTAATCATCTTTATAAACTACACATTTTTCTCATATTTTGATAATAAGAGAGAATTACTTTTTGAAATATACACATAAAATAGTGGTTAGTTAAAAGAGATTAATGAAACAAATTTTGAGGATAAAAGTTAGTTATTACATAATATTAAACAGTTTGATAAATTTTTACAGTGTTAAGTGAGTGGCTTTTCAAAATACAAAGTTCCCCTTTCAGACTTTTTTTTATTCCTAGGGAGATCTCAGTTAAATCAAATATACTGATTTTTTTTATGCATTATTATTTCCATTAAATACGAATTACATGGAGGGAAATAATTTTTTTTTAAAAATGCACCGAGATTGCCTTTTAGCATGTCTTTAATTATTTTTACAAACTAGAAATTTTTCTCTTATTTTAATAACGAGAGAGAATTGAGATTTGAAATAAATACATAAAACATTATAAGTAATAAATACATAAATTATTATAATTTGAAAATTTTAGGATACAATATAGTTATAATATTATACATTTTGATACATTTTTACAGAGTTTTAAGCGAGGTCACTTTTAATGATTTAAAGTGACCTTTTCAGAGAAGAAGCACCCAGTCCTTTTTTATTCCTAAGGAGATCTCTGGTAAATCAAATAAATATACAAACATTAATCTAACACTAAACCTCTAATTAAGAATGCACTGATTTTTTTATGCATCACTATTTCCATTAAATATGAATTACACAGAGAGGAATAATTTTTGTGAATTATGAACAAATCCAGACCATAATTGATGGATTAAAGATGTTTTTTAGACTTAAACTTTAAAATAAAGTTTACACCATAAACTATATATGCTTGCTTTTGCTTAAGCACTATAACACGTTAAATATGCTAAAAATTGTAGAAAGGAAGCAACTAATAAATTACGAGGAGTACCCAGCAGTAAATTAGCCAAATATAAAAAGTATTCGCCAATTTTCGAAAGTCTTTTGATAGTCTTCTCGAAAGTCTTTCGAGAAGAATTCATATTGGAAAATCTATAATTTTGTGCGTAAAGATCTTTGTTAAAAATATGAGATTCAAAAGGGAAGAGCAAAAATCCAATAATTCTAATTTTTCAGGCTTTTAAATTCATTTTCAATGTTTTATGAATAAATTTTAATTTTCCCTGAGATTTTTAAGCTATTTTTAAATCCCCTGTATTTTTCAAGTTCTTCTTGAGGCATATAAACCTCTTTTTTAAGCTAATGTTAGAATTTAAATATGCCTTTCATCATTATGGAGACACTGCAATCAGTCTCATAAAATATAATAGAAGAGATTAAACTGAAAAGCTGACTGAACACTTCTTTTTTTGTACTATTAAGCACCTATTGCTCGTAAATACACTACAACTAAGTACAATTTTGGGGTTGAAAAAACACGTATTTATCAATTTTGTTATTGATTAATTAAAAAAAAAAATTAGCAATGCTAAGTTTGATAAAAAAAAAAAATCTAATTGTTTGGGAAATTAGATATTAAAATTTCTTAAAAAAGCTTTAAAAATAACTTTAATAAAATATTACATCAAGAAACATTTCAAGTAAACATATATACGTAATACATAGCGTAATATATAGTGTAGTATACATAATACATAGCGTGCATTTATTTTTAAATTAAATCGATTGCTGTGTTATTGAATATTTTCAAATACACTGGTTAGGTTTGCTTAAAAGCAAATTTATACATGATGCTGAATTTTAATAAAATTTTTAAGAATGAAAAAATTATAAATTAAATAAAAACAAGTTTTAAAGAATTACAAATCGTTTAAAAGACACGAAAATTAATGAAGTCACACTTGAGAAGAACTGAAGTTGCAAGCAAATAAAAAATACATTAAGCAAATTGATCAAATGCCACATATAAAAAGAAATTACATCATTACAAATATAATTAAAGTTTAATTTAAAAGAACAATGAAAAGCTAGATTCACCCATATTAGAATCAAATTTACGAACACAACAAACATTTGTTTCGTTTTTAACAAGTAGGTTGTTGCCAAATTTAAAAGTGAAACATTCAAAACAAATTTAAGAGCAAAAAACTTAAGTTTAACAGAAATAAGTAGCGGTAGTATTAATCGCATAAAAGGGCTTTTCTCACTGCATGTAAAGTACGCCTTCGATCACCATTGAGGTAAAAGGAGAATCTGATTGAAAATCTCTCAAATTAGATTTCTTTCCTTCATACAGCAGTCGGAGGCTCGTGAATCACATGCGGTGAGAATGGCCTTAAACAGTTTGCATTTTCTCTATATTAAAAATAATTTGCAGCAGATTGTGTGTTCAACAGAATTCTCATACTCGAATTTAGAAATGCGAGCAAGAACCTGATTAGTCAATTACATTTATTCGCGAAAAACTCGCATAGAATGTGAATGCTCTCTTAGGACTCATTAATGTCATAAACGTACTTATGAATGTTTTGAAATTACCCTAGCAACAATTTTACCTTGGCCCCAGCTGGGTTCAAAATTGGCACAATATGGACTGAACATGCACTGAGGGACCAATATTGGGATTGTTCAATATCTCAGAAATATAGCGCCAACTTGGCATCTTTGTCTCAGCATCCTCGCCACCGTTTGTTGTAACCCTAATCAGTTGAAAATTAGTTGTTGATCTTATAGCATGAGCGTGCTCGTAGCACCAGTTATAATAAAAATCTTTAATACAGTCCATTTCATTTGTTAACAAACGAACCAGCATAGAAATCAATCAATTAGTATCGAACATTAGTGATCCGTAAAAACCGGAGATGGAAAAAGAAAAACTAAATAGATCGAAGCGTGCCGTCAAAGGTACCATAACAAAGCTAGAAACATACATTGACCAGACAAAGGAACATAACCATACTGAATTAGAGGTCAAGCTGAAGCGTGTGGAACAATTGTATAAAAAAGTTGATGAATTAAAGGAGCATTATTATGGGCTAAAAGACATAACTGACCCTGAGGTAACTGAAGTAGAAACGGACTTGGAGGGAACAGTAGACAGACTCGAAGCTCTGGAGGTAAGAATTAAAGATATTCTTAACTCTTTGATAATTAAACCTTCAATAATTAATTGTGAAAATGAAATATCTCAGGCTGATTCGAAAACAAAACTAGAAATTAAACTACCCGAGATACCACTACCGGTATTTCATGGTAAATTTGACGAATGGCCCAATTTTAAATCGCAATTTGATAACATTATAACTAAAAACAATGATTTAAATGACTCTCAAAAACTGCATTATTTGAAAGCGTCATTGCTGGGTGACGCTAAACGTCTCGAAACTGTTGACGATTCTTTTGAATCACTTTTAAAAGCATTAGAAAATAGATTTGAGAATAAACGTCTCCTCACTGAGACTTACATAAATCAAATTTTGGAAATTGAAAAACTTACAAATGAATCAGCTGGAGATATTAGAAACATGGTAGATATTTTAAAGAAAAATATCAGAGCTTTGAAGCTTCTAAATTTTGATCGTAATAATTTATCTGACATACTTCTGCTTAACATCATTTTGAAAAAGGTAGATCGAGAAACTAGAAAACAATATGAACAAACGATCGCATCAAATGAAATACCAGAATTGGATAAGTTTTTAGAATTTTTAGAAAAAAGAAGCCAAATTCTTGATAGTATTAGTCGAACAGCTTCTTCTTCAATTTATAAACATAAGCAAGCTGTTAATAAGAGTAAATCTTTCCTGAATTCGAATAATAATCCTAACTCTTGTGTAATCTGTAAATTACCACACATGATTTATAAGTGCAATACTTTTCAAAATATGAAGGTTTCGGATAGATTTAATGAAATAAAACGATTAAATTTGTGTATTAATTGCTTAAAGAATAATCACAAAGTTAAAGACTGTAAATCGAATAATTCTTGCTTCGTTTGTAAAAAACGCCATAACACTTTACTGCATATTTATGAGATTTCTTCCCCGCCTCCTACCTCCTCAGTTTCTACGATGCCAGGCGCCGATCAAACAACTGTCTCGCAAGTGCATGATTCATTCCCACAAGAACATTCGAACACTTTTTCTAATTATTTAGTATCAAAAAAGAAACAAAATATTCTCTTGCCTACTGCAGTTGTTTATATTAGAAATGAATTGGGAGACTATTATCCATGCAGAGCGATTTTGGATTCTGCTTCTCATCTTTCTTTCTGTAAACAAAAATTAGCTAATAACTTAATGTTGATAAAGGAAAAAATAAATGCTTCTGTTTCTGGATTGAGCGATATTTCGGTAAATATCAAACAAAAGATAACCACTGCAATTAAAAACAATAGTGGGAGTTTTTCAACATCTTTAGACTTTTTAATTGTTCCTTCGATTACAAATTTGACGATAATTAATCCGGTTGAAGTATCTAATATAAAGATTCCATCGGACATTAATTTGGCTGATCCAGAGTTTAACACACAAAAAGAAGTAGAATTAATTATAGGTTGCGAGCTCTTTTTTGAAATTTTAAAGCCAAATCAGCTTCGATCGCCATGTAGTAATTGGTTGTTTCAAGAAACTGTTTTTGGTTACATAGTCGTAGGGAGCTCCGATAATAGTACAAATAGAGCATATTGTGGATTAACGCTTAGTTCAGATATAAATTCGGAAAGCCTTGATAAACAGCTACAAGCATTTTGGAATATAGAAACTGTTGAGGAGCCCTCTGTTGAACGTAGTGTCGAATTTGAGTTATGCGAAACTCAATATAAAAATACTCATTATCGAAATCATGAAGGGCGTTACATAGTACAGTTGCCTTTGAAGGAGGATCCCTCTTCGCTCGGTGATTCTAAAGCCGTTGCCGAAATGCGTTTAAATCAGTTATGGAAAAAACTCTCAAAAGATGAGGAGTTGCAATCACTTTACAAATCATTCTTAATGGAATATGCTGACTTGCAGCATATGCAATTAGTTGTAGAACCTCTTGATAAAACAACTTCGTATTTTTTACCTCATCATGGTGTACTTCGCCCAGATAGTAAAACCACTAAGTTGAGGGTGGTATTTAACGCTTCCTCCAAAACGACATCCGGTCTTTCTTTAAATGATATTTTGTACAAGGGCGGTACTATACAACAAGATTTATTTTCAATACTTTTGCGATTCAGGCAACATGTATATGTGTTCACTACTGACATTTCTAAAATGTTTAGGCAAATTTTGATTCACCCTGATCATCGAAATTTACAGTTGATATTATGGAAGAATAGCGTGAATGACCCAGTGCAAACCTTCAAACTTAACACTGTTACATACGGAACTTCTTGTGCACCCTACTTAGCAACCAGAACTATTAAACAACTAGCCATTGATGAGGGTGATAGTTTTCCCTTAGCCGCTGCTGTAATAATTAGAGACACTTATATGGATGACATTTTGTCAGGTAGTTCAGACTTTCAAGAATTTCAATTACTACAAGAACAGTTAGTAGAGCTGTTTAAAAAGGCGGGTATGAGCTTACACAAGTGGTGCACTAACACTTCAAAAATTCCTAATTCCATACCATTAGAAGACCAAGCCTATGATTTCTCTTGTGAGCCACCTAATACCATTAAATCCCTTGGGGTTATCTGGAACCCAAATTTAGATTATTTTACTTTCAAGGTTGATGTAAATATGCATGACTCATACACCAAACGAAAGGTCTTATCCACCATCTCACGCTTGTTCGACCCCCTTGGATTCCTTGGTCCCATACTAACCAAGGCTAAATTGTTTCTCCAGAAACTCTGGATACTCAGATTGGAATGGGATGAACCGCTTCCAGATTCAATGGCTAAGGACTGGCAGTGTTTTGTTTCTACTCTGCCTGTCATTGAAAACATGCAAATTCCTCGTCACGTGGGGGAGAAGAGGGGAATCCTGATTCACGGCTTCTCCGATGCATCAGCCGTTGCGTATGGAGCAGTTCTGTACATGCAATCAATTTCGGGAGAAACATCATATACGAGACTTTTGTGCAGCAAGTCCCGCGTTTCACCAGTAAAGCCTATCACGATCCCTCGCTTAGAATTGTGTGCCAGTGTTTTATTGGCACAGCTTTTGAACAAGGTTCTGAAGTCTCTAACCTTGCCCATTCAACAAATAATTTTGTGGACAGATTCTACAATTGTGTTGGCATGGCTTCAACGGTCACCTGATCAACTCAAGACTTTTATCAGCAATCGAGTTAAAGTAATACAAGAACTCACTAAGAACTGTCATTGGAATCACGTTGCATCTGATAAAAATCCTGCAGATGTCCTCTCTCGTGGTTTGAATGCTTCGGAAATTGCTTCCCATGAACTGTGGTGGTTCGGACTAGATTTTTTGAAAGAAGAACTGAATATTGTTCCAATAGAATTTGAAAAACTCTCTTTGGACAGTGAATTTTTACAGGAACTCAAACCCCCTGCCAAAATACTTTTAACTTCTTATAAACTGGACTTAATTGACAATATTTTAAATCGTAGCAATAATTATACTAAAATTTTGAATGTTTTAAGTTATGCTTTCAGATTCATATTCAACTGTAGAAATCCAAGTAGCAAAAGATTTGGTAAGTTATCCTCTAATGAACTAAAGGATACGGAATCCTTTTTAGTTAGAAATGTACAAGCATCTGCTTTTAAGGAGGAAATAGAGGCCATTTCCAAGGGCAAGGCTTTTTCAGGTAAGAGTAAACTTAACTCTTTAAATCCTTTCCTTGATGGTCATCAAATTGTCCGAGTCGGTGGTCGTTTGCATAATGCTGCTCTGGATTATTCTCAAAAGCATCCAGCTATACTTCCTGCAGACCATCCTTTCACTAAATTGTTGATGACTCATTTGCATATCAAAAATCTCCATTTAGGACCTCGAGCGTTGTTATATTGCACTAGAGAAAGGTTTTGGCCACTTCGTGGTCGATCGATAGCTAGGAAAATTGTACATAAATGCATAGTTTGTTTTAAACATAAACCCCTTGTTTCAAATCAACTTATGGGAACCTTGCCTCGAGAAAGAGTAAACCCTAATTATCCTTTTTTGCATTCTGGTGTTGATTATTGCGGCCCTTTCCAAATTAAATATAAACACCAGAGAAAGGGGAATTTCCAACGGATTTATGTTGCAATATTTGTGTGTTTAGCCTCGAAGGCGATTCACTTAGAAGTTGTTTCCGATTTAACAACCGATGCTTTTCTTGCTACTTTAAAGCGTTTTGTAGCTAGGCGTGGCAAATGTGCTACGATATCATCTGATAATGCAAAAAACTTTGTTGGGGCTAGTAGGGAATTGCAGCGATTGCAGAATTTAACTAGATTTCCTGACGATAAACTAGCATCCTATTTGGCATCTGAAGGGATAGTTTGGAATTTTATTCCTCCCAGAGCTCCAAATTTCGGGGGCCTCTGGGAGGCAGGGGTCAAATCCTTTAAGTTTTACTTAAAACGAGCTACAGGAAATCTAAAATTAACATTTGAGGAATTCCTTACAATAACAGCACAAGTCGAAGGAATCCTAAATTCTCGGCCATTAACACCTTTGTCAGATGATATTGATGACCTGGATGTTCTGACACCAGGGCATTTTTTGGTTGGAAGATCTATAACTGCCATAGCTGAACCAAATTTGTTGGATAAATCGGAAACCCGACTTTCTCGATGGCAAAGATTGACAAAAATTGTTCAATACATTTGGACTAAGTGGTCTCGCGACTATTTGAACAATTTGCAACAAAGAACAAAATGGAAAGTAGAGAAAACCAACATAAATTTAAATGCGATGGTTTTAATAAAGGATAATCTTCCTGTAAATCAGTGGGTCTTGGGACGAATTTTAAAACTATTTCCTGGAACGGATGGAAAGGTTAGAGTAGCGGAGATTAAAACGAGAAAGGGAATTGTTAAACGTAGTATTAGTAAATTGTGTATTTTGCCATTGGACAATTAAAAAAGATGTGTGTTAATTTTCTCATTATATGTACCTACAGCATTTATTCAATCTTTGTAAATTTTAAATTGGAATACGTTTATGTACCATTGTTATGCTAATGTTGTATGTTTATTGAATATAATTCAACGGCGGGTGGATGTTCAATATCTCAGAAATATAGCGCCAACTTGGCATCTTTGTCTCAGCATCCTCGCCACCGTTTGTTGTAACCCTAATCAGTTGAAAATTAGTTGTTGATCTTATAGCATGAGCGTGCTCGTAGCACCAATTATAATAAAAATCTTTAATACAGTCCATTTCATTTGTTAACAAACGAACCAGCATAGAAATCAATCAATTAGTATCGAACAGGGATGTTTATATTTTTTAATATTGGTCCTAGAATGGCCTACATAGGACAATATAGAACCCATTTTGGCTAAATGATGGATTTAAAATATCGGGTAAAACTGACAATTCTATGTTGGGACGATATTGGTTGTTAAGTGGTTCTAAAATATTGGGTGAGGTGAATCGGACAATTCCATATAGAGCTAATATCGGAAAAATAACGGTCCTTTTGAACTCTTATTTAGCCAAGATTCATAAATATTAACCAAAGTTATTTTGCTTCTAGTTATTCTGCTGCTATATGTATACATGTGAGATGAACTGATTGCACATGACGAATCGTATTTGCGTTTGAACGTTCATGCGAATAGCACACAGTTGTTGTTCTCGTAAGCTATTAAGGAACTGGAGAGGGAGAGATTGTTCTAATTTTCTAGTGGCACCATCTATGGCCAAGAATTCGACTTCTGCTACACCCATACGCCACAGCTGTTTATGGGCCGAACCCATCACTTCATACCAATAGATCCATTCGTAAATTGATCACAGAATTATCAATCACCAATTCAGTTTCTCCCAGAGGTATAATTTATCGTGGGAACATGGAGAACTTTGCGACTCGACAAATTTAACATGCACCAGTTACCATTTACTACACAGGTAATCATGGCCAGAATTACTTTTAACCATTTCAGGAGCACTGTGATAAAAATGTCTCATTTAATTTTGACAATAATACATAACTAAAATTGAAATAATTTTCATCTTTTAAACTACACGGTTTATAATCAAACATTATGAATTTTGAAACATATAGAGCAGATTGCTTCATTTTAAATATGCATATGAGGATCAGAATTATGTCTCTTAACTAAAATTTTAGTTTAAACAATTTAAGCCTGCAAACGGTTAACTGATAAAACTTAATAAATAAATAAAAGAGCAGAAATTAAAATTTGAGAATCATACACAAAAAAACGCAGGAAATAAAATTACTACTTTTATAAATTTACTGTGCAATCTCATAATAAAAAGAAAATTTTCATTCATGGCTCTACGAACAAGCTTAATGATTTGTTAATATAATCCACTTTATTAAATCCTGCTTATATATAACGTTATTCATGTAAAAAATCTTAGGGGACTTGATTATTCATATTAAAAATTCTAAAAACTTGAAATATACTGATAGATTTGTTTATATACATTAGATAGAGAGATTTTGCAGAATCCTTAACATTAAACAATTAAAATTGATAGTGAGTAACAAATCTCATTCAAAGTTTATAAATTAAATATTTCCCACCAGCAGAATCTAATATCTACAGCTGTTAACAATATTCTTGAGCGGTGAGAAATATATATACAGTACAGAACCCGTTATCCAGAAATCATAAAACCGGAACGAAATTCGATAAATTTTCCCGCCATTTCTTAAAAAAAAAAAATTTTTTTTTCCTCATAAGATTTTAGAATTTTTCGTTCTTTTTTGAAAGATGTTTACCTTACCATAATTTTGGAAATAATCATTAGTGTATTACTCCATTGTTTTTTCTTCTTTTTAAGATTACTTCCAAAAAAAAGTTTTTTTTAGTTGGGTTTAATATTAAAAAAAACGGCTTTTTGTAGCGATTCAGAAAACCGGAAAAATCAGTTATCCGGAATAGCGATGGTCCCGATCGTTCGGGATAATCGGTTCCCTACTGTATATTTATTTTCAAGTTTAAAGACATTTAAAATTCCTCATATTTAGACAGGGTTCGTTAATTTAAATCGCGATTTTAACAATCATGATAATTTTCGTTGATTTAATCAAGAATGAGAAATTAAATTTCATACTAATTTTCACAGTTTCAAAATTAAATTTATTTCAGATAATATTGCTATGTTATTGAGTTTCAGTTAGCAAAATTATATAAGAATTTGGTATGAAATAAATTATAGCCCTTTTGAAATGATATTTGAAAATCTTATAACTTTCTTTTGATTTTTCAGAATTCTAAAAAAACAAAATAAAATAGTTATTATTATATATTAATAATTAAATATTTGTTTGTAAAAAGTAGTTATTGAAAATATTCTCTTTGAGTGATAAAAGTCTTACCGTTTAGCAGATTCTTAATTTTAAAATGCAATTTTCAATACTACAATTTATTTTATAACTGCAAATATATTTTGGAATCTCAAAGTATAAACAATTTTAAATAGAAATAATTTTAATAGGCCATAAAAAAAAGCTGTTAAAAGATAAATTCAGATTTCTTTTTCTTATAAAGGCATTTTTTTTAAATAATCAGTTTAGTTATTTTAAATTGAAATATTTTTCCATATGCAATTAAAACATAAAAAATCATTATTTTGTCTTCCTTTTTTTTAGAAAAAAAAAACTGAGAAATTAATTTTATTTGTTTATTTTAGCTTGTTTCTCAGTAGCTGTAAATAGTACATTTTCAATAATTTCACGGAGATCATTTATCTTCATTAAGAATTAATGCAAAAACAATTTATAAAGCAATAATTTTCAATGTAATTTAGGATTTATTTTTGAAAATATTTAAATTACTATTGTAAATAAAAAATTTAACTAAGTGAAAAATAAAATTTCTCTGAGCATTAAAAAAAATCATAAGCCATGAAAGTTTTCTTAAAAAAAATAATTTTTAAATAATTTTGTACAGACTTTATAAATTATTTCAAACAATAAATTAAACTAAACATGAAAAGTTCAACTCAAGTAGGACTGACATTTTCATTAATCCTTTGGTTTTGTTCAATCTCATGCAAAACCAACATGTAATAGGAAAATATAAAAAAAATAAAAAAGTTTAATTGAATTGGCAAACAAATTTAAGTAGCATACGAGGCTTGCTAGGAAAAATTAAATAATGAGAAATTGATAATTATATTTTAAGAACGCGAATAATCAAAGAGAAAATAATCTAAATTCAATACTTAAACACACTTACGGATTACTGGGATTACACGCAGGCGACTGCTTCACAAAATTATCGCAACGAACATTGGTCCCTTTAACTAATGAAACAAGATTTAATAGGACATATTGTAAGAAATATCGATATTTAATAATATACCACATTATTTTTTTTACATTTTAACGCATTTATACATAGATTATAGTCGTCAACATTTTCATCACGAGAATAAAATTTATCTACATTCAAAATAATGTAATCATAATTATTTTCTTATGCATAATAGCAGAGACAAATTTTTTTAATATGATATTTTATTGATAATAACCATGGTATTGTCGTATTTAAAAATTATAGCTGTCAAAAAAGATCCCTACATTGTCATATTTGATATACCTATATGGGAAGGATTCCATATCGGTACATACGTCATGTTTTGATGATTTTGGAGTGGCTTACTAGACACTAAAAAAAAAGATAACCCAGTAGAAGAACAACTTGAACAATAATTTTTTAAAATTTGTCGTAATTTTAAATTCCTTAGGGGGTCTTGATGTGAACAGTATCGGTATATACGTCAAGTTTTGATGATTTAAGAGTGTCTTACTAGACACTAAAAAAAAGACAACCCAGTAGTAGAACATCTTGAACAATAATTTTTTAAAATTTGTTGTAAGTTTAAATTCCTTAGGGGGTCTTGATGTGAACAGATACCCATGTGAAAATAACCACCTATATGTATTTTCAATACACAGTAAAACATGTGTAATCCAGAGGAGATTTCCTGAGGCAGAATAATCTCCAACTCTTGAAATTTTCCGGGCAGTGGACCACGAGAAACTATATGTAAAAAAAAACACATCACAGAAAGGGACCAACTCAAAAGGTAGAACTTGTAGTCCTCCTCGGGCAAACATCTACTTGTTTTTAAGACAAATAGATTTAAATATGCAAGATTTAAATCTATTTGGCACCTTGGGAATGGCAGTTTGCAATACTGATCCCGAAACGGAAATATCTCTGTAAACCAGCAGTATTATTTGTTTGTGGTATTGTTTCCTTTGTCGGGAAACTTAACTTTCAATTTGTTGAAGAACTTGGATCATTGATTCAAAGACCAATTAGTACCCACTCAAATATGAGACAATTTCAGACAAAATACTTTTCAACTTTTATTGATAAGAAAACAGTGGCATCAATATTAACAAACTACAAAGTCAAA
The DNA here is from genome assembly GCF_982258835.1 of Parasteatoda tepidariorum. Lineage (NCBI taxonomy): Eukaryota > Metazoa > Arthropoda > Arachnida > Araneae > Theridiidae > Parasteatoda > Parasteatoda tepidariorum. The sequence continues at coordinate 94,084,114 of NC_141763.1, read as the reverse complement.
AAGAAAAAAGGATGTTCAACTTTCCATTACAAATTATGGCAGAGTGTGCAATTTAAAGTCTAAACATAATTGCCCAGTTGAAAACGTATAGATTCTTACATTTTTTACAATTCAAAGACGTAAATGACAATCTACATATTTTTTGCTATCCAAGGCAATCTACATACATTTCAGAAAATTGTTAAGTAGATTCCTGATCAATTTCATCCAAAAAATTTTCTTGTTTGATGGAAAATATTGAATATAAATATATACCGAAGACAGCACCAGCTAAACATACACCAGTAATAATATTATTTTTCCGTATGCGTTTCAATTTCATAACTCTTTCAGCATTTTCCTTTTCTATCCTCTTCATATAAAGTTGCTGCGCAGGGTGTAAATCTGAAGTCACATTATTGTTATTGGTCGAAGCATATAATTTATGCTGCTTAAATGTGCACAACAGCTGAGAAAATGGTTTAATATTATACTTATTTAGTATAAACATTTTAATTTTTGTAAACTAATGTCTGTGTATTTACTAACATTAAATATTATCTCAGTACAAACCGTTTCTGCCTATCTATTTCTTCTTAGTGAAGAACCTAAAAATATTTTGAATAAATGACAAAATATTGCTATATATATATATGCAATCATTATTTTAAACAAATTTTTATTTAAAATAGATGGAAAATGTTCCAATTTAAAATTTTTAAACTGTAATACAAAATTAAAAGAAAAAGTATATGCAAGCTGAATAAAGTATGAAAGTGAAAGAAATAGGTCACTCGAAACGTTATATCAACTCAACTACAACTTCAACTACGCCGATGTAAACTTTTGGTTTTGACGTGACGAGTCATAGCTTTGGCTAGTTAATGTAAATTTTCATTTGTAATTTATACTTTTATTGGATACAATGGGGGCTAGCGCAACCGATGTTCTTTCAACTTTTTTCAAAGATTACAGAAATAGCACTCCTCAAAAGATAAAGATTATAGATGCGTATCTCTTCTACATTCTCTTAACCGGCATCGTTCAATTTGGATACTGTTGTCTAGTTGGCACTTTCCCATTTAATTCCTTCTTATCAGGTTTCATATCATGTGTTGCATCATTCGTATTGGGTGGTAAGTACCGAATAAAGTTTAGTTGGATAAAAATACTCTATGAGATTTTTTATCATAAAGAATTTAAAATAAAAAAATTGGTTCCTATGTGCCGGATATTAGTTAAAATCTCATCCTATGTCCTAGTGCCTTTACACTACGTGTAAAAAATAGAAAAAAATTCACAGATTTTGTACTGTGGTGACTATGAGTTATAGTCTTCGTATTGGTTCCCAAGTAATTTTTAGTGTACCGTTGACCACTGTCCTTTAGTCACGAAATCATGTCGACTGCCTAGGCGCATGTAGCTTTATGAAAAATATTTCTATTTGTCAGGCAATATTTCTAATTTCCAAAAGAGCAAATTATTAATTGGAGGGGAATATTTCTGTATTGTGATCGGTTCCACCAATTCCAACCATTGTCGTCCACTTTTCCTGTAATACAGTGTGGCAAATGCAATGAGATGAAATATGTCAGTCAGGGGATATTTTTGTGTTGGTACCTGTTGGGAGATTTCCGTATCGAGATCTGTGGCAGAATAATCTCCAAATCTTGGCGACTCACAGGCCCACAAGAAACTTAAAAAGAAAAGAAAGAAAAAAAAAGCAGAAAGGGACCAGCTCAACTGGTATAACTCCTAGTCTCCTTTGGGCAAACACCTTTTTTTCTTTCCAAAAAAAATTGCAAGTTTAAAACCTATTTGGCACCATGGTGATTGTAGTTTGCATGACAGATCACAATACGGAAATATCCCATACCTGTTCATGCAAACTACAGTCGCCAAAAGATTTTAATCTTGCAAAAGAATTTTCATTATTATTTTACTTAACTGAATATAATTAAGAAAAGAAAAAAAATCAGCTTTACAAAACTCATGGTACAGTATAAAGTAAGCTAGTTTCAAATTTTGCTTTTCCATGTGTCTTTTCGAACAAAAATTAACAAGTTGTAGAAGCTGCAAAACCTATTTCTAATAAAAGAAATGTTTTTAGCTTATTCTTTTTTAAAATACCCCCTAAAATTTGCCAAATTTTTGACCAACTGAATATTCCACTAAAGAACCAAGTAAAGGCCAAATATTCGTTACACCCCTACTCAAAAGCACTGTTAATGTATTTACGTTTTTGTTTAATGGTTGCATTAAGTATTAAAATATTAACTACCTACTGCTTTAGTGTTTATTTCATTATATGTCTTATTTAATTTTTGTGATTACAATTTAACAGCTCTATTTGCTTAAAATTTCAGCTGCATTTGGTTTATTAATTGAATGTTTAACATTTTTACTGTGAATAACACATTTGACGCAGTTGTCTGAAAAATAGCCCAGTATGACTATGATGAGTTAGTTCTTTACTTTGCCGCTAACAAAGTCATAAATGCTGGTTTCCAAGATTTAACCAATTTTGCCAGTCCGTGTTAATGCCTATAATAGCATGACAGCTTGTTTAATAATTTTATTTAATTTCCAATGTATCTTGATTTTGCTGTTAATTTTTCTTTTTTAGTTTGTCTTCGATTGCAAGTAAATTCTCAAAACAGCAGTCATTTTGGCAACATCACTCCAGAAAGAGCTTTTGCTGATTTCATATTTGGCCATGTTGTTCTTCACCTTGTTGTCATGAACTTTATTGGATAAAAGACGATGAATTGTAATTTGGAATTTACATTTTGGATATAAGAAGTTGGTTCTAACATGGTATTGTCCTTGCATTATAAATGAAATAAATGCTTTTTCTACTTATATTTCTATTACTTTTTTTTGGTCTCTTTTATTTTATTATTCAAGGTTGATATAGTTTAAATCACTTTTATATAGCTGCCAACTGTACTAGATTTTTCAATAGACTGGATTTTGCCAGTTTCTCCTGGTTTTTGTACATTTTAAAAAATTCTCTAAAATTGATTAAGTTGCCTTAAAAAATCCCTCTTCGAATAAAATGCGTAGATCATCGCTTGCTTGAATATTTTATTAATAATAAAGTGTCACTAATAAATATTTAAATATTTAGTTAAATAATAAATATTTAGTTAGGAGTTTCATATATGTAAATTGTTATTTAAAGTTAAAACAGAAGAATTTTTCAATTTATTTCAGTTATTATTTTAGTTAATTTGTTTGTTGAACATATTGCAACTATACCCACTTAGTTTCAGACCAGTGCTTTTAAAACTTTAAATGCAGCTTATGTGTAATTAAGAATGATTTGTTCGGCCAAAAGTAATTTTGAATAATTTTTTTTCTTAGATTTTTAAATAATTTTTTTAATTATGATTTTGTCTGCTCTGTTTTTATTTTAATGCCATGCAATGCTGGCTTTTATAAGAAATTTTCTAAATAATAACACTTTGAACTCTTTCTTTGTGGATCTTGAGAATAATTCATTGAAAATGAAAACTAAGTACATTGCTAACAACCAATTTTTTGTTTCTTATTTTTTTACTTTAAATTTTTGCCAGCACTTTTGCATTTTCTAATAGACTGTTGGATTTCTTTATCTTATCTTCTTTTATATATATTTTATAAAAGTTATTTAGTAATAAGTTCTTTTTTTTTATTAAAAGAGCTTCAATTTTCTTGTGTGATATATATATAACATTGAATTTTCTTTTATTTCTTATAAAAATATATATAACAACCAACAATATATATAACAACCAATTTTTTGTTTCTTATTTTTTACTTTAAATTTTTGCCAGCACTTTTGCATTTTCTAATAGACTGTTGGATTTCTTTATCTTATCTTCTTTTATATATATTTTATAAAAGTTATTTAGTAATAAGTTCTTTTTTTTTATTAAAAGAGCTTCAATTTTCTTGTGTGATATATATATAACATTGAATTTTCTTTTATTTCTTATAAAAATTAAGCTTTTATTTTCTAAAAAGTCTTGTGCAAAATTTATTTTTTAAGTTTTGCTAAAATAATTTCTGGATGACTATGTAGTCCAACAAATATTTTTGTTCCACAGTTTGTTTGACAAATGACTTCATTTTAATGCTTGTTTGTTCAATTTATGTGTTGTAGAAATTCTTTTTTCATGATGAAAAGCACATAAAAATGTATAAATAATTTACAAAATTAAACTTTCTGTGTTTGGTACAACTTTAAGAAAAAGAGTGTCTTATTATAACGCTTAGATAATTATAAACGCAATATCGCTATTGTTGTGCAAAAATGTAATTTTTTTCTCACTTTTTTAAGTTGCATAAAGTTATTGTAATAAAAGTATTAGGTTTGCAATTATACACTGAAATAAAATTTGCCTAATATTTATTTGAGTAAAAAAAGTCAAAGTGAACCATTCTTTTAATATAAATCCTTATTAGTTAAGAATATTTGAGAGTTCCCATTTAAAAATACATAAAGGCTTTTATAGATTTTTACATTTATCTCTTATTTATTATGTTTTATAATAAGTTATTTAAATTTAATTTTCAAAACATTTTTCTAATGATTTTATTTTGAACTCATAATTTTCAGTTTTCTGACCTCTCTGTCTCCGTAACATTAATTTCTCTTCCATCTTTAAAAGATGGATTGCAATTGAAAGCCTTGTTTGATTGCAATCAAGCAAGGCCTCGAAACTATCGTGACCATCGAACGAGCGTGACCATCGAGACCTTTTGATTCTTTCAGATTGTCTTCGACACCTTAATAACTGGATTAAAAAAGTTGGAGATAAAACTAGCTTTTCCATCCTTTTTAAACTTGTTTCAAAGCTCATGTCGGCATTTATGGCAATGGGCAAGCAGATCGCTTTGCCAATGAGAGTTGTAGTCACTCCTTTCGCCTTTTACCTACTCGGAGCATCAATCTGAAATTTTAAAGGAGTGTGAGTCCTTTTGTCACCACTGGTATGAGCTGGGCTCTTCATTTGTTCTCGACTGTTACGGAGCCTCACGAACAGCATTTTCAAGATTGGTAGTTTGATGCACAAAGTCTCTCCCTCTCTGAGGGCAAGAGAATCTTTGCAGTATGCTCTAAATGTCAAGTTCTGCAGAACTCTACACTCTTACAGTCACTCTACACTCTTATCTACAGTCTACACTCTTCTCTTCGTCTCTTACCTACTCAGAGCATCAATCTAAGATTAAATCTGAAATTTCAAAGTAGTGTGAGGCCTCTTCCTGTCACCACTGGTATTCAGGTAAGGAGCTGGGCTCTTCAACTTCTGACAGAGCCTCACAAACACAGCGAGACTGACAAGTGAACTCATCGTCTCTCGCTCTTTGAGGGCAAGAGGATTTTTGCAGTCTGCTCTAAATGTCAAGATCAGCAAAACAAGTCCTGGACTGCTTAGGTCTTTCCAGGAAAGACTTATATGCTTCTTTCTGCTTCTCGATTTTCTGAGGGTTAACTGTCTAAAGGATCTTGTCCAACTTCGTTGGATAACAGGCCGCAATAACAACAATTTTGACACTGTGCTGACTATGTCAAAATACCCCCGTCCACAATAACATCCTGGATTTTTTTTTTGTTGTCAAATTTACTTTCTGACACCTTATTTTATTCCAAACAATGAAGTAACCTTAAGATCGCTTCTCCACTTTTATCTATAATTTGTAAAAGAAGACTTTTGTCACTAAAATTATGAAAGTTTTCGTCTGGCTTTTGTTACTAACAAACTGAGTAACAAAATTTGTGAAACATTTCAAATATAATTTGTATACTCTGTGACGCCTAGCCATATAATTTAAAACTGCTTTTGTAAAGCATGGTCGCATGGAGTGCTTTTTTGCAAATAATATGCTATTTTCATAACTGATATAAGTTTGAAACATCTACTCGTGACCGTTAGATCAAGTTTAGCCTATTTTTAGCCAGTGCCCTCTGTGTTTACTCTGAAAAAGGTGCAAAGCATTAATGTGGCAAAAAGTCACAGTTTTGAGATAAAGAGTTTGTGATCTAATTTTCTAATATTTAGAACTTTACTCCAATGCTGCATTACTTAGGTTCATAGAAATTTGCAAAAACAGGGAATAAATCATAGATTTTGATAATTTTCATCTTGGTGTAAAAATGTTGCCTAGTTAGTGATTTTTAAAGAAGTTAAATAACTTTTGAAATATTTAATTTTTGTTTGTTCAAAAATCCAGATAATTCTTGACAGTAAATTGGCACACACAGTTTAAAATTATGGTTTTGTTTCAAGTGTAAGGCATATAAACTATGGCTTTTTTATTTTCCTTGTGAGAGAGCCATTTCCTTCGAAAAACCTTGTTAATGTCAAAAATGTGAAAACTATTTCTGAAAAAAATGCAATCTAGAGCTTTATAATTTAATGAGGATTAATAACTATATTGCAATCAGAAGTATATAAAATTTAGGAGCTTTAATATTTGAAGGAGAGGTTTATTTGGGTTCACAGTAGGGAGCTTTGCCGGTGGTGTCCAAGAAATAATTGAGCTGATAGGGTGGTTTGACAGCATGGAATCCCATCCTGTTCGTGAATGGAGTATCCTTGCAGAGTCCAGCCTTAAATCCTTCATAGGAGAAGCATGCGTATGAAGTGTACTGACAAGTACTGATGGAAGACTGAAAATTGTCCAGAGCTCGATCGTGGCTGCACGGATTTGGAATTGTCTTTTTATTATGTTTGCCTTTAACTGAAATAACAGAATAGTTAATTACAAAATGGTTAAGTTTTTGAGTTAATTACACCAGTGCAAAATGTTTAGATACATATTTATTTAGAGCATAATTCAAGATTTTAAGAGAATGCTATATCACGGAAGGGACTGGATTAATAGTTGTCCGATATTCCTGATGGAAAAATATTTTGTCCTGATATTTATGATTTCTTGTGTGTGTTCAGGATATCCTATTTTCAAAGGCGAATTTTTAACATATAGATTTGAATTTTGGATCCAATTTTGTATTTTAATATCTGTAGAAATTGTAAAAATCTGACAATTCCAATTAAGGAGTGTCCTCTAATTATATTTAATCAGACTGTCTTATCCGCATGATTTATTGCTTAAATAATTTTGGGAGTTCAATTCCGTTAAAGAACTTCAATTAACAATTTTTAAGACGTCAAATTTTTTATGGTGTTGAATTCGGGGGTTATATGCTTAGTTATAATTTTAAGCAAACCTAGTAACACCTCCTGCTGGATTTACTTTTATGGTTTTACAATTATTGATTTGTCTATAATATTTGTCTATGTGGTTTAAAAATATAGATTCCAAACAAAATAATGTAGTCATATCATAGAATTTTTCAATTATGAATTGATTGATCATTCTCTAAATTACTTTGTTACAGTATTAAAAGTGACATATTCTCTGTATTATCCCCTTAGCAGAATTGCGGCGACATTGTTGCAGAACTTCAGAGTTTTTGCTGAAAGATTTTTCATATGTGAAGAGAAAAATTTTCTTTCTGCACACATAATTTCTCGAAAAATGTTTTTTTTTTTCCTGCAGAATTTATTTCCAAAGATGTCTTTCTTATGCCTCAGAAATAATCGTGATTTTTCTATTTTCATTGAAAATTAAAAAAAAATCAGCAATGTTTCACTTCAGCTAGAATTTCAAATTAATATTATAAAATAGAAAATTTAAAAGGTAGTTCGCTTTAGGAATGATGCTCTTTCTTTCATTTTTTTCTCTTTAAAGAACAACTTGTTTTACGTACACTTATTTATTATACACTTATAATGTCTTTTTTATACAGTATGGTTCACATGATTTTGTCGTTGATCTTTCTTTTGAAAGTTACAGCACAGATTTTACGATTTTTAATTATGTGCGATTTTTAATTTACCATCGTTTATTTACGAATTTTAATTTGCGTAATAATTTACAAAATTCAAAAGAGGGAATAATTCATACATTTTTCCACCTACAAAATGTGAGAATATCGCCTATGATATTGGAATTAAATTTTGTTTTTACATTTTTATTCTGTACTTTCTTCTGTAAACACAACATTTCTGTTACTTTAAATTAGTAATTGTTATAATTAAAAGTATCTTAAAGCTATATATATACTAGCGTATATTCGCGTATATAATTATTATATTATATATTAGGGCTGGGGAAGTTAGTCGCAGAAAAGTCCCAAAACATTCTGCCACAGAGTGTATTATCATTTCAAGATTATTGAAACTCTACTTTAAAATTATTTAATTAAGGAAATCTTGAACTAAATTACAAATTTTAATAATATATTTGTATGAGAAAATATCAACTAATTGATACTGTTTTTATCTTGCTTCTTTTTAACGAAACAGTGTTATAAAGTTTTTCCATGCATTGGTTCGACACTGTCATGAGTTCAGTATAAATAAAATTTTGCTGAAAACTTTTAAAACTTTTTGTTCTAAACTAAGTAATCCTAAAATTAAAAATAGTATATTTTATTTTTGCATGTTATATAATTTGCTTTTATTATATATTATATTATAACAGGCACATTATACTTGTTTTAGTTTGAAGTTTTTGTAAGTAGTTTACGGTATGTATGTTAGTCTGCCTGGCTGTAATTGGCGGTTGGTGACTTTCACCAGTGAATGTTGACAGTCACATAGTCGCTTTGGTAAATGTCCGAAATATATACTAGGTCTAATTAAGTGCCCCTACTCTGTAAAAATTGCCCGGTATGCCCTACATCAATGTTCTTTTAAAGTCAAGTGCCACTGCCTAGTATGCATTTACCGGTACTCCGAACATTAATGTTTCTCCTAATCTATCCTCAGCAGATATTAAAATATTGAATAAATATAATAATATCAACAAATAAATTAATATCAAATCGGATATAACAAATATTTTGGACATTCACCAGATCAACTATGACATTTTCTTGATTTTTGACATTCACGGTAACATGTATACTATTCCAAAAAGTTCCTGATTTTTTCTTTTGCTCCCTTGCAAAGCCGGGTGAATGCTGAAATAATACTTCCATGCTAAAATAATGAAATGCAAACGTGACAGAATTATGCAGTTGGGAAGTAACTCTGCAATAATTAGTTTGCATTTTGATATTTCGTAAACATTTCTTCAGCATTTGAAACTTCCTGATTTCTCTTGGTTTAGCTGAACTCACTTTCCTTTAAATTTTAAAACGCCAATGGCCGTTAAACAATCTTTGCCATGAAAAAAGTTTCCAAAGTATATAGTCCAAACCCTCGTTGAACTTCACACCCAATTTTATGGTTTACGGCTACTAATATTGAACTCCGTAACCTTGTAATTTTGAGCGCAATCCAAAAGACAAGAGAACTCCTAGATCAAGTTTTGGCAGAAAATTGCCGTCGTGGAAGACTTTTTGATGGACTTAATTTGCATTTGTGTTACACGGAGAGGGAAACCACAAAAACCTCCCACGGTTAGGCTGATGGCTAGGGCACTCTAAACCCATGATCCGTCCACCACTCAGCATATTTTCCTTCAGCACTGTGGTTCGTGCGAGCGGAATTTAGTATGGACCAGCCATCTCTGGGATTCGAATTCGGTTCACCTCATTGCGAGGCGAACGCTCTATCCACTGAGCCACCAAGACTAAGTAGTATCCTAAAACCCGTTGTGAAGGTATTTTGTTCATAGAGCACAAGATCACGTGTCATCCCTCCTAAAAAAAACTTTGCAGACGTGAACTTTCGCAATCGAGATTTGGATTCCATTCCAACGGGCTAACAACAGTAAGAGAATATGCAGCCGACTTAGTAAGCTCAAATGTAATTGAACCAAATTTAATGTTTAGGTAAAAAGATAAATGATTTTATAATTTGATGATAGCGGCTGTGGGTGCTCAGGGGAAAGAGCACTCGCTTCCCTATAAAGCGAACAGGGTTTGAATCCCAGTGATGGCTGATCTATTTGAATTCTGCACCCGGCTCGCCCCGACCATAGTGCTGACGTAAAATATCATTGTTTATGGGTTAGCCTTCCCTTGCAGTCAGGCGAACCGAGGGAGGTTTCTGTGGTGTTTTTCCTCCATGTTACGCAAATGCTAGTTAGTTCCATCAAAGGAAAAAAAAATCTCAATGAAGGCAAATTTTTTCCAATACTTGTTCTAGGAGTACTTTTTACTTCCAGATTGGGTTCAAAATCACAAGGCAATGGAGTTGATCATAAATAGTTGATGGTGGTCGTAAACTCAAAAATGCGTCGGCTGTTCAACGACGATTTCAAAATTTGATATTAGCTTCTACTTTTAACCATATTGTCCAGTTGCTTCAATTTTAAATTAATATTTGGCGATCGAAATGGGCTACAGGTGGCGCAGCACGAAACTATCTATCTGAGGCAACACTTCGCATGCTTTCACCATTATATTAGTGTGTGGACTTTCACAGGAAAAGGAAGAATGTAAGTTCTGTCTTTATTTTGAAATAGATTAAAAACTTTTTAGAGCTTAAAACTGCATTAAACGTAGGTCTTAACACAAGATTGTCTGAGGAAGTCATTTTGACTGTTTTTTAATATCAATTGGAGAAACAATGATGTATACAATGACACAATATCTTAGACAGGGTTCCCACGGTCCTTGAGAGTCCTTGAAAGTCCTTGAATTTTTTTTGCTAAATTTAGGTCCTTGAAAGTGCTTGAAAAACGTCTTGGGTCCTTGAAAAACTTGATAAGTCCTTGAATTTGTCCAATACTGCCGGCGGCCCTTTTTATAAAACACCCGCGGATCTTTCTCGTTCTTTCTGTTTTGTTCCCGAGCTCTCTCACGTGGTTTTTAACGCCACCGTTTCTAACCGGGCGTAGCGTCTTGGTGTCTGCCAAGCGCGCGGAGCACAGCAGACAATCAATGCGTTTGGGGCGAGACACCACTTCATCTTCTGTCGCATATGCTTAGATCTTCTTTTTTCTTATCGAAACTGGAATACTCTCGAATTTCGTAACAATATGTACCTTGTAGTTTTCAATAAATTTGCCGTTTTACCATCCGCACTTGTCCTTACGTTTGCGTCATTTCAAAACTTTATTGTAAAGCGTATTCGCAAAGGCACGGCTTCGTATTTGTGTTATGTAGTTTAGACTAGTTATGCCTGGGAAGTGCTATTTTAATCCCCAATGGATGGATAATCAAGCTTATAAAGAATGGATTTTATCGATGTCCGAAAAGAAGTTCAGAGCCAAGTGCCGTATATGCATGAAGGAGATCGATATCGCGAAAATGGAAGAATCTGCTCTGAAATCACACATCAAAGAAAGGTAAAACAAAAAAGCAGTCTCATGCCCTGAGTTCTCTTTTTCCAAAGACATCAACATCTAATTCATCTGGTGTAAATACTCCTTCAACATCGTGTGCCCCATGTGAAACAGAAACTTTAGTGGCCAAGGTAACATTGTCTTCTTATCTGGTCAAAAGGAATGTGCTTGATGCTGAAATTCTCTGGAGTCTGAAGTGCATCACTAGTAATTATTCATGTAACTCCTGTGAAGGGATTAGTAAATTGTTCTCCAAAATGTTTGCTGATAGCTGTATAGCGAGACAATTTTTTTGTAGTGCCACAAAGTGAGCCTATTTGGGCTCCTTTGGATTGGCACTATACTTCAAAGGGATTCTTATAAATGAGCTGAAAAATGTTGATTGCTACACTGTACTCTTTGATGAGACGTTAAATCAGTCTCTACAATCTAAGCAGATGGACATTATGGTAAGGAATTGATAATAAAGTTTGCACTAAGTATCTTAACTCCCAATTTATGGGTCATGGAACTGCAGAAAATATTTTGTCCTCTTTTTACAAATGCATGGATGATGGTTAAAAGCTCTCTAAAATACTTCAATTATCCATGGATGGACCCTATGTCAATTGGAAATTCTATTAGAAGCTTCAGTGTGAATTAAAAGAGAAATATTCCCACCAGGTCATATTCATTGGCAGTTGTGGATTACACATAACGAATAATGCTTTTAAACATGGGGAAAATGGGATATGTTCCTTCAAATTTTTATTTTCAGAAAGAATTGTTGCTGCATAACATTTAGAGAACGTTGTGTAAATTATGGATGAATAATTTCAGAAACGATGTTTAATAGAGGAGAGGAGGGGGTCATGGAATATGGAATACCTAAGATTTAGCTCTGTCTTTCATGCAGCCTTCACACACAGGATTAAAGGATTTCACCATTAACACCTCATTACCATTAGTTATAGATTGTGCTGAAAATGATTTTGTGAATTAATATGTAAAACCAGTAGGGTTGTTTTTAAAAAAATATAAATTTTAGTCCATAATACATATACTCTCTTCTCTCTATATAGGCAAAGCATTTAGGTATTATATTTGAAATTAATTATTGCCGCAACAAGCATTGTTGCTTCTTGTAAAATAGAAGAGAATAATTTTTAAAATTGGTCTTAGATTAAGGTCCTTGAAATTCAATCTCATTATAGAGTGGGAACCCTGTTAGAATTTTGTGACTTTTTGCACAACATAGAATTTTTTTTATTGTTAATATTTACTAATAACTTGTTATATAACTGTAAATAATGTAAAAAATTAATTTCAAACAAATTTCTTTACACATTGGTTATTCTTTCACAATCTAGTCATTTTGACTGCTTTTGGGCAATATAGGGATAGACTAAATTTCCGTCTTTCTAGTGTTAAAGAGAATATCTTGGAAATTTTAGAAAATATTTTAGACAGTTAAATATGAAAGAGAAAAATGCACTACAATCCCATACAACTGAGAAGAGGAGGAGGAAGGGTCAAGACATGGAACTGATCTCTCCAGGCATCGTATTCGACTGTTGCTATCGCGAATTGTGATTTTAGTAAATTGCTGAAATTCTAATCAAGTTTTAAAGAACCATTCTCATTACCGGCGATTTTTTAGCATGCGAGTGAAAACCAGCAGTTTGGGGGAAATTATTTACCCTTAAAAAATTCGTCAGATTCATTTTCACATGCGATATTTTACGCATACGAAAAAAATCGTATCCAGTGAGAATGGTTTAGTAGGCGCGGTAACTGTAGTCAGGAATGGGTGATCGAAATGGGCTGCAGGTGGCACTCTCTACCAATGGGAACATTTCGCATGCTTTCCCCATTAGCGTGTGGAGACTCACAGAGGGAGGAATTACGTTAGTTTCTCTCTTGATTTTCGTATAGATTAAAATCTTTTAAGTTGGAAAACTATCTGGAACTGAAAACTCCATTAAACATAGTTCTAAAGAAAAGCATCACGGAAATTTTAAAAAATATTTTCATTAAATAAGAGAAAACATATTAATAAAAGGGAAAATATCGTAGTACATTCCTATGGATGGGTGGTCTAATGTAAACAATAACAAGCGTCCTTAAACAGGAAGAAATTTAGAAAATTTCCGGTGTATCCCTCCGCTTATGTTATGACTACGAGGCGATGTGTGAACAAGCCAAATATTCTATTCAGTTTTGTTACTGTAATTTGGGCTCAAATCTAAACATAATTGTACCATTCATAAGAGCTTTCAGAAATGTATTGATTCTCAGAGGTCGTAAGGCCAAAAAAATTTTTGGAAAGTTAATATCTCATTGTGAATAATTCTTAAGGTTTGCCATGTTTTGTATTTTATCCCTTATTTGGCTACATTTGAATAAAATGTCGCCAAAAATATCTTTAAAAATATCTTTTTAAGTTAGACTAATTAGAAAATATTCTAATGATTATAATATTAATATGATAATGCTGAAGTTTAAAGGCTGAAAGAAAGAACTCGGTACATGTGAAATACTGCAAAAGATATGATGCAATAATATGATGGCGCGTTTTTTCAATCTGCGGCGTAAAAATATATCGGAAGCAGTAACCCGGAAGTCTTGAAAGAGCAAATTTACCTTTCAATCTAGCGCCACTACCCTTAGCTTTACACGATCACCCATCCATACAACTGAAAAGAGGAGGAGATGGGCCAAAGGCACGAAACCGGTCTCTCCCCAGATGGCGTATTTGAGCGTTGTGATCGCCAATACGGCTATTGCGTCAAAAATGCGTTCATCACTGATTTGTTAGTGTAAGGTACTTTTATTTACGCCGCACTAAAGCTGCGCAATGGGCTATTGGCATTGGTCTGGGAAACAGAACTGAGGATGATCCGGAGACAAGGATGATCCGTCACATCCTGTTTTGCAGGGAGAACACATTTACACACCATCCATCCGCATACCGTAAATTTGACCTGGACCAGACCACGATCCCATACAGTACTCCTAGAGGTACTGATTTGTTATGAGAACTTGGAGTACTAAGTCACCTTGACAGATTCAGTGTGCACCAGTAACTAGTTAAAAGCGGCTGTAATGAAATGAAAACTTACGTTTAATGACAGATTTGTAGTCGCAGCCAGGTTGATGACGACCACCGTTGATCGAGAAGACAGCATGCCCAACAACCGGACCTACACCAATGCCTTAAAGAGATAATTTAAAGGAATTTATTTCATGGATTCGAGTGAAATTTTGGAAAATAAGTTTTATTTTTCCTCTTTTAACGGGATGCTATGGTATAGTTCAATCTTTATTATAACAGCTATTGATCAAACAATAATTGGTTTTCTGATAGAGATAATTTTTTTCCGGAAAATTTTCTGGGACATTTTCTAAGCTTTTAAATTAATAAGGTATTCTAAAATTAAACTTTCATTCATTGGAGGCTACAAGTAAGCACAACTGGAGTATTTTCTTCTAAAGCCCTGGATACTTTGAAGTATACTTAAAGGATGCTTGGAAGTATCCAGAACTTTATTTTCATCTACTCTGAACGTGATGATCTTTGATAATTTTTCCCTTCCATACGAGGGAAAAAAATATTGATGCGTAGAAAATGTGATTTAAAAGTTTTTAGTCGTATTTTAAGGTGATATGTTAAAATATATTTCCTGATTGACTATTATGCATAGATGTCTTAATAATAAAATTTCTGTATTGAATCTATGAATTTACTAAATTGATCTGAGAATATCTAAATTAGTAACAAAATATGTAGAAATAATTGCATATTTCTCAACAAAGAAATGAAATAAATATTGTGCGAAATATTTTAAGTTCTAAATTGATCATGAATGTTTGAAATGAAAACATAATATATTTCTAAAATAACTGCATATTTTGCTATAAAAAGTAAAATGAAATTTTTATTTTTATAAACGACGCATTTCATGAAAAGCGATACGATCATTTATGCAATAAAAAACTTGTGATTAAAAAAAGTAAGTATAATACGATATTTGATCTCTAAACACTTTTCTTATCGTGTCAGTATCAAGATTATTTGACATTGATCCTCCAATTATCTGAGTCATAGTCACTCTCAGTCATAGTCACTCATTGGAGAGGTTAAATAAATCAGAGTTGCTGCCACTATAAGTGAGGATTCTGGGTAGAAATTCCTTCCATACTTGACAATACTTTTACTTTCATTACGAAAGTTACTTGTTTTTTCTGTTACTTTTTTAAAGAAACAAGTATTTGTTACGAACATGTCAAATAAAAACTGAAAAATTTTAAAACTTTTCTTTAAGAAAAGTATTTTTAGAACTGTTTTAATTTATAAACTTAATGCATTACAAATTCTAGTTAACTTCTTTTTCCAAACACATTTAAGTATTGCAATTTCTTGAAAGGAAGAGAGTGGATATTTTGAACACTCATTTTTTTCTTCTTTTTTTTGCAAAAGTCACTTCAAATTACGAAAGAGATAACAAAATTTCCATAGACTTGGTAGTTTTAAAATTAACATAATTCAGAACCTTTTTAAATTAATTAAAAAGTCTTTTAACTATCCTTGACGAATTATAGCCTATTAATATTCAAAATTACGAGTAAACATAATAAATATCATTTCTAGTTTATTCAATGTCAGTCATAACCGGAAAATATTGCAGTTTTTATTTTTAATTTGATGACCATAAAAATCCCTAAAATTCCCTGAGTAAAATGTTTAGTACATTATGCAGTAATTATCATGAAATTTATCTTTCGTGAAATCTACAGATTTTTTTCCTGCTCGTGTTGGTAGCTATGCATTGTGATCGCTTTTCACTTGACAGAAAAGAATGATTTTTTTTCAATCTAATGCGATTAACAGAAGGAGAGTTTCCTTTATAACTACAATGGCGCCATCTTCTCTTTCTAACTTAAACAGATAGTGCAATGGTGCTATCTTCTTCCCTTATTAACTGCAGCAGCTACTGCTATATTGCTTAACTTCAGCAGCTAGTTCAATGGTGCTATCGTCTTCCCTTCATAACTGCAGTAACTAGTGCAATGGCGCCATCTTCCCTTTGTAACTGAAGCAGATAGTGCAATGGTGCTATCTTCTTCCCCTCATAACTGCAGCAGCTTGTGCAATGGTGCTTAACTGCAGCAGCTAGTACATTGGTACTATCTTCTTCCCTTCATAACTGCACCAGCTAGTGCAATGGTGTTATCTTTTTCCCTTCATAACTGCGGCAGCTAGTGCAATGGTGCTATCTTCTTCCCCTCATAACTGCACCAGCTAGTGCAATGGTGTTATCTTTTTCCCTTTATAACTGCACCAGCTAGTGCAATGGTGCTATCTTCTTCCCCTCATAACTGCAGCAGCTAGTGCAATGGTGCTATCTTCCTCCCCTCATAACTGCAGCAGCTAGTGCAATGGTGTTATCTTTTTCCCTTCATAACTGCACCAGCTAGTGCAATGGTGTTATCTTTTCTCCTTCATAACTGCAGCAGCTAGTGCAATGGTGATATCTTCTTCCCCTCATAACTGCAGCAGCTAGTGCAATGGTGTTATCTTTTTCACTTCATAACTGTACCAGCTAGTGCAATGGTGCTATCGTCTTCCCTTTATAACTGCAGTAACTAGTACAATGGTGCTTAACTGCATCAGCTGTTATAAAGGTGCTATCTTCTCTCCTTCGTAACTGCAGCATCTTGTACAATGGTACTGTTTTCTTTCTTCTGCCATTATCTTATTATTTTGTTTATCAACAAAGAGAAGTGAGTGATTAATTTTCTGAGATTCTCTTTTATTTTGGAAAAGGATAAAAAAAATTGACTTGTTATGAGTTGCAAACTAAACAATATGACAAATCTTAAGCAATAAATAGTCAAACCTAAGAGCCATTAAAAAGAAAAAATCTGGCAAATCAGGCAAGGTTGGATACTTAACATTTTTGATTTTGTTGAAATTTTCAGGATGTGTTTTTTTTACGTAAAACTATTATTTGCACGTAACTTCTTAAGGAATTTTTACATGACCTCTGATGCAAAGGTCCACTGAAAGTATTTCTGTCTCAATATATAGATTGGAAGCAGTAGTCGAATACAAAATAATGGTCAGTATCGTATTTCACTCATTTCCCGAACAGTGGGGTACCTCATGTAAATAAAGAAATTTTCTGTTCCTTATAATTCTAGAACATCTTAAGTTTTGATCCGCTACTCCAAAAAATTTTTTTTTCGTAAAAGAAAGAAAAAAAAAACCGATTCGAATACTTTTGTATATATAAAACAAACATATCCTATAAATTTTCATCAAAATCACAAATGTCAAATATTAAATAAAAAATGCATAAAGTGCAATTATATCTGATAAAAATATACCAAAAAAACTGATTTGTGACATTTCAAATTTTCGAAAAAAACACAGTGGAATTTTTTCCTCCGAAAATTTCTTTCCTCTCATAAAATTTTTTCTCTCTCATAAAACTATTGAAGTAAAATGTGAGTAAAAAAAAGGTAAAGCAAAATTACTTTTCTATTCAAAATAAAATGACAAAATCAGGAATAAAGAATTATGTTTCTCTCATTCTCAACATTTAATCGAGTTCTTTGTCGAAAACCATGATATTTTATTTATTTTTAATAAATGACACCAAATTCTGAGCGAGACTACGTACCACTCTAGTCTTGCAAATTCAATTGCTTGACATATCATCGTATCATTTTAAAAGTTTTATTGATAGGACGATGATAGAGAAAAGTTTCATTTTTCACATTAATTATTATCAAAATAACTAGTGTTCTTTGTTTGGTTAGTACGTACACTGCCTCTAATAAATTTTATATATTAACTTAGAGTTCACCCCCGAAAATGTTCTTTTATTTAGGGTTCCGATGCCGTAAAAAATTGAAATAGAACACGCAAGCTAAATAAATAAATTACACAGAAGAATAATTACACAGAAAAATAAATTTTTTTTCCTGTTGCGTGAGATTTCTTAACGGATTTTGGATATTTTCACGTCACTGATTTCAAATCTGCAATCGGCTTCTCTTCCCAATCTACAGTTTTTTTAAATGATATTTATTTTCATACCGTCGTAAAATAGTCGACCAAATTTTTTGGGGATACGACTACTAATGTTCAAATCCATAGCCTTGTAATTTTGAACCCAATCCAGAAGACAAGGGAACTCCTGGATAAAGTATTGGGAGAAATTTGCCCTCGTTCAGGACTTCGTGGAGAAAATGCGGGTTAGTTTTATCAAAAAAGCCCTCCATGTTAACACTCTACGCTCCAAACTACGGAGTTGAACAATGAATTGCAACGGCTGTTCAACGACGGTTATAAAATAAAATCTCCAATTCAGTACCCCCTGAGGTATGATTTGTTTTGGGAACATGGAGGAATTTGTGGCTCCACCGATCTAACTTGCACCAGTCACCATTTACTACTTCGGCTGGCGGGGTTCGAACTCACGGCCTCTTGGACATGGGACCGACGCTATACCAACTTGGCTGTCCCGTCCCTAGGTTTGGCGTAATATAGCCGGTTCCAGCCTCTGTGTCATTTAACTTTATATTCAATTGGAGGAATTTATGGTTGGACGGAAAAGGGGAACCCTTTTAGGAAGATTTAAGAATTCTCGGTTGGAACATCTGCTGAGTATGATGTGAGGGTATGATGCTTACCTGTATAAGCACTATATCCATAGTTCGTCTGTAAAACATCAACAAAGATAGCATCACTCCTATCTAAACAGACTTCATTGGGTGCATTGTCAAAGTATGGACCTCCTGGATCCAAGGCTAAAAAATAAAGAAAAACAAGTAACGAAATTTTATGTATGTGCGCGAACTTACCAATTTTTATAAAAGTGTAAGAGTTAATGATATTTTAATAAAGGGTATGAACTTATTAAACTTCATTAAAATATGAAAGTTTATGTATTTATCAAATTTTTTTAACAAAAATATACGAGCTTGTTAGATTATATTAAAGTGCACAGAACTTTTCAAACTTTATAAAATTGAATAAATACAATAAATAAGTATCTCATTAAACTTTATGAATGTTGAGAACGTTTAAATTTTTTTAAAGTGAACGAACTTATCAAATTTAAGAAAAGAGTATGAACTTATCAAATTTTATAAAATGGTATGAAATTATCAATTTTCATTAAGTGTAAGAAACTATCAAATTGTATAAGCAGTGAACATTTTATAAAGGTGTAGAACTTATCAAATTATATAGCATGTCAAAGCTTATAAAATTTTATTAAAATGTACCAATACCCACTAATTATTATAAAAGTTTATGAACTTATCAAGTTTTATAAAAAAGTATGACCTCATGATGCGACCCTGCACCGTTTCATAAACATTTTTCAAAGAGTAAGAACTTATCAAAATGTATAAAAGTGTTTCAATGAAATCTAATAATAATGTGCAAACACTTATCAAATTTTTGATTAAATAAGTTAAACTGTCAAAATATTTCATACTTGTACAAGCTCTATCGAAACTATTTTAATTTACATAAAACAATATTTTTTAATGCTAATAACCAACCAATGATCTTTTTTTTTCTTTCAAAAAAACATTTATTCAAATTCGATTTTTATAGAAGTGGTGACAACGTTTTAGTACTCACGTAGTAGCTACTTTTTGCTCAATAAAATAAAAAAAATAAAAAAACAATGGAAATTGGTTATAAATCATGTTATTATTCTTTTCTGTTGCTATTTTTCTAACATAGGCACTCCAGTCGAAAAGTGTAAAAACTAAAAAGCAGTAGTAGTACTTTATTACGGTCCCGCAGTGGACCCAACAGATCACCGAAGTCAAGCATCACTGGCTGCGGTCAGTGTGCGGGTGGGTGACCGAGGGTGTGCGGTACTGGTATTCGTTAAACTGTGCTACCGTAAAGTGCTCGACTTCGCGCGCAGTTCGTCGGGCTACCGAAGCGGGGGTGCCATCCCCTCTGCAGAGGATTAAAATTGTGATGGCATGTCTTCGGATCATCCTCAGGGATGTTTCCCAGACCGTCGCCAATAGCCCATTGTGCAGCTCTAGTGCGACGTAAATTAACAACAATAACAGTAACAAACTTTTTTTACGATGCACTAGAGCTGCATGATTGGTTATTAGTGACGGACTAGGAAACATTGAGGATGATTCGAAAATATGCCACTCACAATTTTTACCCTCCTCAGAAGATATGGTTTGATTGTATTGTTCATTGCCTGCGCGTGAAGTCGAGCACTTTACGGTAGCACAGTTTAACGAGGACCAATACCGCTCACCCTCGGTCCCTACGCAGACTGATCCAAGTGGTCACCCACCCGCTTACTGACTGCCGCAGCCAGTGATGCTTGACTGCTACTGGGAACCGTGTCTTTGCGATCAGTTCACTACTAGATTGTTTTACTGGGAACCGTATCTTTACAATCAGTTCACTGCTAGACTGTTCTACTGGGAACCGTGTCTTTACGATCAGTTCACTGCTAGATTGTTCTACTGGGAACCGTGTCTTTACGATCAGTTCACTGCTAGACTGTTCTACTGGGAACCGTGTCTTTACGATCAGTTCGCTGCTAGACTGTTCTACTGGGAACCGTATCTTTACAATCAGTTCACTGCTAGACTGTTCTACTGGGAACCGTGTCTTTACGATCAGTTCACTGCTAGACTGTTCTACTGGGAACCGTGTCTTTACGATCAGTTCACTGCTAGACTGTTCTACTGGGAACCGTGTCTTTACGATCAGTTCACTGCTAGACTGTTCTACTGGAAACCGCGTCTTTACGATCAGTCCAGTGCGGGACTGCTCTACTCGGATTCGTGTCTACGGTCAGACTACTGTGGGACTCAAAAAAATGCATCGAACTAGTTTTGATCCCTTCCGATGCAACTTTTAATTACATACCTGTGATTCTGCCCAAGTTGTGAATTCTTTCTCCGACATAACCAACAAGTTGTCCTCCGAGGCTGTGTCCAATGAGATG